>NC_090450.1:423101454-423276454 GCF_031143425.1 Pleurodeles waltl | reverse complement strand
AAAGTGGCAGGCTGGCACAGACCGGTCAGTCCTACACTAACAGTTGGGCTAACATCCAGGGTGCATCTCTAAGATGCCCTCTGTGCATTTTTCAATAAATTCCACACTGGGATCAGTGTGGGTTTATCGTGCTGACAAGTTTGATACCCAACTTCCCAGTAATCAGTGAAGCCATTATGGTAGAGTGGAGGTCATGATGACAAACTCCCACACCATATACTCAGTATGGCTACACTGCACTTAGTGTCTAAGAATAGACTTAGACACTGTAAGGGCATATTGCTCATGCAGCTATGCCCTTACCTATGGTATAGTGAATCATGCCTTACGGCTGTAAGGCCTGCTAGAGGGGTGACTTACCTATGCCAAAGGCAGTGGTTTGTGGGCATGGCACCCTGAGAGGGGTGCCATGTCAACTTGGTCTTTTCCTCCCCACCAGCACGCACAAGCTGTAAGGCAGTGTGCATGTGCTGAGTGAGGGTCCCTCGGGGTGGCATAATACCTGCTGCAGCCCTTATAGACCTTCCCTGGCCACAGAGCCTTTTGTACCATGAGTTCCTTTTACAAGGGAGTTAACTGTGTGCGAGGGCTGTGCCAATTGTGGAAACAAAGGTACAGTTTTAGGGAAAGAACACTGGTGCTGCTGCCTGGTTTGCAGGTTCCCAGCACACTTTCAATCAAAGTTGGCATCAATACTGGACAAAAAGTGGGGGGTAACCATGCCAACTGTGGCACTTTCCTACAAAGGCCTTTTGACAACTAACCATCCAGTTTACTTTTCTGGGCATCTTCTTGGAGGTTAGTTCGGTCAGGGTGGTCACCTTCACAAACCTCCTGTGTTCTCCAGCCAAGCCAAGGAATGCTCTGACTTGAGTCTGGGTGGTAGGAGCTTTCCAGTCCAGAATTGTCTGGTTCTTGGGCTGTAAAGGTACCACTTTGTCTCCACCCACAAAGTGGCCCAAGTATACATCAGTGCCCTTCCCTGTCTGCAATTTGGATGCTTTAATAGTGAGGCCTGCAGATTGCAGGGCCTGCAAAACGTTTCCAAGGAGGATCTGGTGGTCCTGCCAGGTGGAGCTAAAGACAGCAATATCATCTAGATATGCTGCACTACAGGACTCTGGACCAGCAAGGACTTGATTCACCAACCTTTGGAAGGTGGTAGAGGCATTCTTTAAACCAAAGGGCATAACAGTGAATTGATGATGCCCGTCTTGTGCAGCGGATGCTGTCTTTTCTTTTGCTCCGGGTTCCATGCGAATTTGCCAGTACCCTGCAGTCAAGTCAAAAGTACTGAGAAACTTTCCTGCACCTAATTTGTCTACCACCTCATCATCCCTGGGTATGGGGTGAGCATCTGTCTTGGTGACAGAGTTGAGACCTCAGTAGTTCACACAGAACGTAGTTTGATGGCAGGGAAATATAGCTGTAGATACACATGCTTTGCATAGGCCTACCATCTAATGCTGGGTAATATTGGGCTAGGAGTGTTACAAGCTGTTTTCTTCAAAGAATATTTTCGAGTGACTCCTCCTCTCGGTGGTACTACGCATGGGCATAGAGTCCTTTGTTAGATAGCTTTCTTTCTGCTGTCTGGTTCGTGTTTCCTCTCGATCAGTGATTCTCAGTTCGGTGTCTTCTGAACTTCATTCTACCTTTCTTTTAATGTCGGTATAGTTTTCGATCTCGTTTTTTTATACTTTATAGTTCATCTGATTATATCATTGAGATCGATTTCACACCCTTAGCGGCGTCCACGCCCTTTTTGGGCCTATTTCGAAAAACTTTAGTCAAAGAATGGTAGCCTGATACAACAAACTCCATTTTGGTTCTGTCCTTGGTGTCACTCTATAACGATCAACACTTGATTTTTAATCTGTGTCTGACTCTGGAACACAGAGAAGAGACCTGCAATGCCTGTAGATCATTTAGATCAGAGAAGAAATCCCGGGACCAAAGACCGTGTCAACTAGAAATGGCATTCAAGTGAACAGAAGACACACCAGACATCTTCGGCAAGAGCACGCAAAGGAAGATGCAGGACAACGCACAGCCTTCTCCATTAGAGACGCTGACTCAGATCGATAGTCTGATGTTGAGAGCCAGTCCATCCCACCGGCGCAGTATGCGAGTACATCAGCACCATTGCACCAAACAAAGACTATTAAAAAGACTCCTGCATTGGTCATTGGACCTCCACTGCCCTCGGGCCGTGGTCGGAGCCGAAAAATAAATTCGGATGAACAACTTTCGGGTTCGGCACTGAAAATACATAAGTGTAAAATACATTTGGCACCGACCAAACAGACAGCTAAAGCTGTTTCAGTATTGAGCCGAAAATCGGTCATTTCTACTTTGGAGCCGAAAAAGTTAACATCATTTTCTGAGAAAACATTTTTGGGTTTTGTCAAAGATTTGATGTCCAAACTTTCGGAATTGAAAACTGCCATCATTAAACATTCTGCACTTGAAGTGATGGACGCTAAGCAGCGCACGTTTTAAACACAAAAAGGAACTGTAAGGATCTTAGCCTCTCCTCCTGTGCCAATTAAGCAAAACTCACATTTCAAGAGGCTTTGGACACTGGGCCTCAACCTAAGAAAGTCTCTAAGGAAAACCTCAGTCTTCACCATCACATTCTCCTTTACCTCCTTCTACCCCACCACTTCACCTACATATTCCACACAGTTCTCTCCACAAAAGTCATCAGCATCGCCTCACATGGATGACTTAAATGATGTTCATCAGGATGTAGACCCCTGGGATCTCTGATCCTGATCCCATTTTGTGTAATGACCCAGATTTATATCCAGCATAGCCACCCCCCCCCCCCCCCCCGAAGATAGATTAGTAATAAGGAGACATGCATGGTTGAGGTGTTCAGGTTTTAAACCTGAAATTCAGCAAGCTGTATTAAACATGCCTTTTGAAAAAGAGCATTTATTTGGGCCGGAAGGTGGATACCACCATAGACAAACTTAAAAGAAGACTCTGAAACAGCTAAGACTATGAGTGCACTATATACCACACCCACTAGAAGCACTTTTCCTAAGCCACAATTTAGAGGTGGTTTAAAACCATCAACCAAAGGGCCATCCACCTCGCAACAAAACAGGGATCACACTTCTACAATAGAGGTTCATACAAAGGCTCAAACAAAAGGGGAAGAGGTAAAAGATGTGCCTCCAGAGATTCCTCCACCTCAACAAAACAGTGACATTTTACGAATCCCCTACATCTCTTGTGAGAGGAAGACTGGTAGTAAAAATGTGTATCCACAGTCGTATAACATCACCACAGATTAGTGGGTTCTATCAAGTATTCAAAATGGTTATTGTCTAGAACTCATTTCCACTACACCAAACATTCTTCCTCTTTCCACAAAACCCTCTCACAACCATCTTACTCTGTTAAAAGAGGAGGTACACTCCTTTCTTCTCAAAGGGGCTAAAAAAAAAGTACCTACATCCCAACAAGGGTTAAGAGTATATTCACTTTACTTCCTCATACTCAGAAATGACGGTTCATTAAGACCAATTTTAGATCTCAGGACTTTCAATCTATACATACTTTCAGAGCATTTCCACATCATCACTCTCCAAGATGTCATTCCTCCATTACGGAAAGGGGATTGCATGACAGCATTAGGTCTCAAAGATGCTTATTTCCATATTCCCATACGTCCAGCATACCACAAATGTCTAAGATTTGTCATTGCAGGAAAGTATTACCAATTCAAGGTACTACCATTCGGGGTAGCACCAGCCCCAAGAGTATTCACAAAATACTTGGCAGTAGTAGCAGCATTTCTCAGAAGACAACACATAGATGTTTTCCCATAGCTAGAGGATTGGCTCATAAAAGCCTATACCATTCAAACATGCCAGCAACAGACAGTACACAGTAAATCTTCTACACAGTTTGGGGTATACAATAAATTACCTCAATTCGCATCTTCAGTCCTCACAAATACAGCCTTATCTGGGAGCAATTCAGAACACTCAGTCAGCATTAGCATTTCCAAACCTGATAAGAATTCAAGCTTTTCAAAATCTCATCTCTCAATTACAGGAAAATCATACTTACACAGTGAAGCTAGTGATGCAACTGTTGGGAATGATGGCTTCCTGCATAGCCGTAGTGCCCCATGCAAAACTACACATGCGTCCACGGCAAAAGTGCCTTTCTCAACAGTGGTCTCAGTCACAGGGTCTTTTTCAGGATCTTGTGTTGTTGAACCACCAGACTCACCGCTCTCTGCAATGGTGGAATCCCACCAACCTTTCAAAAGGGCGGCCCTTTCAGGACCCTCTGCCTCAGATCACTCTCACAACAGATGTGTGTCAGACAGGTTGTGGGGCTCACGTCAACAACCTCACCATACAGGGGAAATGGGATCCCATTCAACAGACTTAGCAATCTTTCTAGAACTAACAACATTCCTTACACAAGGTAGTGTTAGTCCATACAGTCAAAATGACAACAATATATTATCTGCAAAAACTTGGGGGGGGGGGGAGAACACTCATCTCAGTTGTCCCTTTAGCTGAAACTCTTTGGAAGTGGGTGATTCACAATCACGTTCAATTACTGGTAGAATATCTCCCAGGAATGGACAATCAGTTAGCGGACCTATTAAGCAGGACGCAGCAACAAGTCCACAAAGGGGAAATTCACCCACAAGTACTTCACCAATACTTTCAATTGTGGGGGAACACCAGACATAGATCTCTTCACCACTGCAGAAAATTCAAAATGCCAAAACTTTGCATCCAGATACCCACACCCTCAGTCCAAGAGCAATGCTCTATGGATGAATTGGTGAGGTATATTGGCTTACACTTTTCGGCTTCTCCCACTCATACCATTTCTAATACGCAAATTGAAACAAACATCACTCACCATGATTCTTGTAGGCCCCACATGGGCACATCAGCCTTGGTACACAATCTGTCTATGGTTCCACATCACAAACTTCAAAACAGATCAGATCTTTTGACTCAAAAGATAGGTCAAATCAGACATCCAAAACCACTCAATCTTGCGATATGGCTCCTGAAGTCATAGATATTGGCTATTTACAACTTCCTTCTGAATGTATGGACATTCTTAAAGAAGCATGCAGACCTACAACTAGACAGTGCTATGCTGCTAAATGGAGCTGTTTTGTATATTTTCAGCCTAAAAATATTGATCCACTTAAACCCTCAGTACACGACATTGTGTATTTGCAAAATGCAAATCTAGCATACTCTTCTATCAGTCTTCATTTAGGAGCCATAGCTGCTCACCTCCAAAACAGATAACACGTCTCTTTATTTCGAATTTCTGTGATTAAAGCATTTATGGAAGGCTTTAAGAGAATTATTCCACCCAGCGTTCCTCCAGCTCCTGTATGGAACCTTAACACTGTACTTACCAGACTTATGGGTCCACCATTTGAACCCATGCACTCCTGTGCTTTACAGTTCCTTTCATGGAAGGTTGCTTTTTTAGTAGGTCTAACTTATTTAAGAAGAGGTAGTGAAATGCAAGCGTTCACTTTAGAGGAACCCTTCTTCCAAATACATAAAGACAAAATAGTACTCTGAGCAAATCCAAAATTAATACCTAAGTTAGTTTCACCGTTTCATATTAATCAATCAGTGGAGTTGACAGTCTTCTTTACACAGGCAGACCCAGTCGCTGAAAGAGCTCTCTATACACTGGATGTTACGAGTTCTCATGTATTACATTGACAGGACAAAACGTTTTAGGAAATCAAAACACCTATTTGTAGCTTTTTTCAATGCCTCACTAGAGTTATCCATTTTCAAAGAATGGATTAGCTAGATGGATAGTCCAGTGTATCCAAACATGTTATCTTAAACCTAAAGGACAACTACCAGTAGCTCCTAGAGCACACGCTACCAGGCAAAAATTTGCTTCTATGATCTTTTTTTAGGAGACGTTCCAATATTGGTAAAGCTGCTACTTGGTCTACACCACACCCATTTACTAAACACTACTGTGTAGATGTTCTAGCTTGTCAACAAGCAATTATTTCAAGCTACTCTAACACCTACCAGCTAGCCACCACTTATTTGGGAGGGAACTGCTTTACAGTCTATGCAAAGCATGTGCATCTACAGCTCCACTTGCCCTAGAACGGAAAATGTTCCTTACCCAGTAGACATCTGTTCGTGGCATGTAATGGTGTAGATTCACATGCGCCCTCCCTCCTCCCCGGAAGCCTGTGGTCGTTGTAGTACAACATATTGTAAATATGTCTGTACATTGCATGGACATCTTTTATTTACTATCTACTTATACATATATACACTCTTTACTTCACCTGCCTGCGGGAAAACAATCTAACAAAGGACTCCACGCCCATGAGCAATATCACCGAGAGGAGGAGTCACTCGATCAGGTGACTCAAAAATATTCTTTGAAGAAAAACAACTTGTAACACTCAGAGCCCAACACTAGATGGTGGACTTATGCAAAGCATGTGAATCTACATAACTACATGTCACGAACAGATGTCTAATGGGTAGGTAACATTTTCCTTCTTTGTTTCCACCCTAGCAATGAAGCTTGGTGACTAAGTGGTTCAATAACCATTAAATCCACCATCTTGTTGACTTAAACTTTGATGCTCTCCTTAATTTAGTAAAACTGCCAAAAGATTTTAGATTTGACAGGTAAGCTGTCTCTAGTGACCACATCATGGGTACACCAGTGTGTCGGTCCAGAGTTAAGGAGAAGAGTTCTGCATACTGCTGCAGGACCTGGCTGTTGTCAGCCTGCTTTTGGGCAGTGAGGGTGTCTGAGTAGACAACTCCATCAACTGACCCATCTTTAGGACTGTTGGAGAGGAGGTCGGGGAGAGGGTCACTCTCTGCTTCCTGATCTTCATCATTAACAAGCATGGTTACATCAGTCCTGTCACAGTACTTGCCCTCTTTTTGGCATAGTTACCTGTGTCCAGCTACATAATGGTACCTCCGGACCTGGACATGTTTGGTATCAAACATGTCATAATCATACCCGAATACTGTTGCCATTATCGGTTGTATGATTCCATGCACTCTGGGGGCTCGTTAGAGGACCCACAGCATTGCTTCTATCAGTTTTTTGGGGTTTTCCAGGCAGCCCGCACTATTGCCACCCCTCAGACAAGTTTAGGCCCTCCTGCTGCCTGGCCAGCTCAGGCAGAGGAAAGCAGAATTAAGGATTTCCTGTAGGAGAGGGAGGTAGCATCCTCTCCCTTGGAAGTAGGTGTTACATAGCTTTTTGAGGGGTAGCCTCCCCAAGCCACTGGTATGCTTTAAAGGGAACATTTGGTGCCCTCCTTACATAAAGCAGTCCCTGCTCTGGTGCAAAACTGGACATAGGAAAGGGGAGTGACCACTCCCCTGTCCATCACCACCCTGGGGATGGTGCCCAGATGATCTCCAGGTGGCCACTTGATTCTGACATCTTGAATCCAAGGTGGGCAGATGGCCCTGGGAGCATCTGAGTGGCAAAGTCAGATAGGTTACGTCACAGCCCCAACCCTGATAGGTGGTCATCCCTCTAGGTGACCAGTCCCACTTCCTCGGCTATTTAGGGTCTCCCTCTTGGGCGGGTCCTCCGATTCAACGTGCAAGATTCCAGCAGGACTCCTCTGCAGTGTTAACTTAACCTTCTGGCCACCGGAACCTTAACTGGACTCCTCAGGAACCAACAATGTGCAACTTCAGTGACGACTCTGCTTTGCAACCTTGTTTCTCCTGCTTTTTCCAGCAACTGCAGCATTTCCCCTGCTGTGCATCTTCTGAGGTCGACGAGACTCCAGCCTGCACCAAGAAGTAAGAAGGAATCTCCTTTGGAATGAAGGAGTCACTCCCCTGCATCTGCAGGAATAGACTTCAATGACCACCAGCTGCGTGGATCTTCTCTCTTCCGGAGCTGTGTGGATCCTGCATCACAGGTGGTGGTCTGGAGTGGTCCCCTTGGTCCTCTCTTCCAGCTATCCAACTTGGAAAACGGTAAGCTGTTGCCTTTCCTTGCAGGGCAGTATCCCTGTCCACTGCAGC
Source organism: Pleurodeles waltl (assembly GCF_031143425.1). Lineage (NCBI taxonomy): Eukaryota > Metazoa > Chordata > Amphibia > Caudata > Salamandridae > Pleurodeles > Pleurodeles waltl. The sequence goes on along the minus strand of NC_090450.1, from coordinate 423,268,391 downwards.
TGTTGGAGCTACCAAGCCTTGGTTGCTTCTGCTTCGTGTAGCTCTGGCCCCCAGCACTTCTTCCTGCCAAGCACAGTCTCCTCTCTGTTGCTCCACCTACGTGGGACTCCTCTTCAGGTGTACTGATTTGGCCTCACTCTGACTGCTGTGCCTGCTGCCAGTGGGTTGCATGTGGGGGCTGCCTCCTCTTCTTGTGACTCTCCTGACTGCTGAGGGTCACCCCGGACTCTCTTCCTTGGGTTGAGTTCCCTGGGCCTTGCTGGTCCTCTTCAGCCTTGCAACTGGTCTTCTCCTCTCTTGCATTTGCCAAGGCTTGTTGGTAGTTCTTCAGCACCACTGACCCACTGCAATCCAACAGCTGACGTGACACACCATCTGCATCACTTCAAGGACTCCTCTCCAGCACAGGTCTTCGTCCACCGCCAACCTGGTCCTGCATCCAGAGAAAGGTGGGTAGTGGCCCCTGCCACCACCAGACACTCCATCACAAACTGGACTTGGTCCCCTTCCTTTGTACGTCTTCTTCTGTCGAACTCTACCTGTGAGTTCTTCAAGTCTTTTCTTATGTTGCACATTCCTTTTCCAAAGCCTGACTGTTGGTTTTGGGGAAAACCAGATACTTACCTCTTCTCTCCTGGTCGCTGGGGGTCACTCTGGTGCTCACCTCCTGGGTTTGCTAGTTCCTCCAGTTCCCCTCTAACGATTCCACATCCTTGGGTGGGAGACGGTTTCTCACATTCCACTTTTAGTATATGGTTTGGCCCTCCCCTAGGTCCCACTTTCCTTTGCTTTTGCCAATGCTTATTGCATTTTATGCTCTTTACTGATTTCTAATGTGTATTTAGTAGTGTGTTTAATTACCTCCAGTTGGTGGGGGACTACCTAAAAGTATTCTGTGTTTGTTACCATACTAAATTACTTTTATTTTTGTAACGCTGTATGGTTCTTTCATATGTGATAGTGCTGCGTGACTATAGTGGTATTGCATAAGCTTTGCATGTCTCCCAGACACATCTTGGCTGCTCATCCACAGCTACCACTAGAGAGCTCTGGCTTCCTGAACACTGCCTACACTTTACTAATCAGGGATACCGGGACCTGATATAAGGTGAAAACACCATAGGTTCTCAACACACACCAGGCCAGCTTCCTACAGTAATGTTTTAGGAGGTTCACATAATCTCCCTTTTGGGTGTCCTGCTAGGACCCAGGTCTACCAAGAAGGTGACCTCTCTTTTCTTCTCAAAGATAGGGTAAGGGCCACTCCACCTGCCCTCAAGTATCCTTGGAGCCACAGGCTCCAGAACCCACACCTTCTGCCCAGGTTCAAACTCCACCAGTGCAGCCTTTTGGTCAAACCACGGCTTCTGGAGCTGTTGGCTGTCCTGAAGGTTTGTGGATGCTTCCTCCATGTACTGATTCATCCTAGTGCGTAGTCCACCACATCTTGCTTAGTTTCTCGGAGAGGTCTCTCCCAACCCTCTTTCACAGGAGCAAGTGTTCCCCTAATAGGATGGCCAAACAGAGTTTCAAAGGGGGAAACCCTACTTCCTTCTGAGGCACTTCCCCGTAGGCGTAAAGCAGGCATGGCAAAAGGAGATCCCATCTCCTTTTGAGCTTTTCAGGGAGCCCCATGATCATGCCCTTCATCACCTTGTTGAAACTTTCAGCACGTCCATTGGTTTGTGGATGGTATGGTGTGGTGAACTTGTAGGTCACCCCACACTCATTCCACATGTGTTTCAGGTAAGCTGACATGAAGTTGGCACCTCTGTCAGAAACCACATCCTTAGGAAACCCTACTCTGGTAAAAATACCAACAAGGGCTTTGGCTACTGCAGGGGCTGTGATAGACCTAAGGGGAAGTGCTTCAGGATACCTGGTAGCATTTTGCACTACTACCAGTATATCTTCATTTCCTGAGGCGGTAGGTAGTTCAAGTGGACCCACTATATCCACACAAACCCTTTCAAAGGGAACCCCAACCACTGATAGTGGAATTAGGGGGGCCTTTGGGTGACAGTCTGGCTTACCACTGGCTTGGCAGGTGACACAGGAGCTACAAAACTCTTTCACCTTTTGAGGCATGTTGTGCCAATAGAAATGGCTGCGTAGCCTATCCCAAGTTTTGGTTTTGCCCAGATTCCTAGCTAGGGGGATGTCATGGGCTAGTGTGAGGATGAAGTCCCTGAACTGCTGAGGCACTTCAACTCGCCTGGTGGCACCAAGTTTGGGGTCTCTGGCCTACGTGTACCAGAGTCCCTCTTCACAGTAGACCCGGTGGGAGCCAATGGCATCTCCCTTTTCATGTGCAGCAGCTTGCCTTCACAGGGATTCAAGAGTAGGACAGGTTCTCTGACCCAGCTGTTCCCTAGAAGGTCCCCCTCACCCCAAGAGCTCAACCTGGTAAGGTTCAAGTTCCATGGGCTCAGTTCCCTGTGGGTTAGATACATCCTCTTCCTGGGAAGAGAGGTCCTGAGCTTTTTACTGTTTAGAAGCTGGTCCCCTAGTCTTCTAGCCCTTTCTCTTGGAAAGTTGGGCCATTATTCCAGGCTCCAACACTTCTTTTTCACCCTGTGTTTGGCTCTGCGCTCTGATCTTCACACACCATCTCAGGGGTTCCCAGCATGTCTGCATGGGTTTTCAGTTCTAACTCAGCCTATGATGAGGACTCAAGGTCATTTTCTAGCAGATATTCAACTGGGATTGCAGAAGACACCACTACCTGTTTCAAGCCAGTAACCCCTTCCCATTCTAAAGACAACATAGCCACAAGATGGACCTTAGCTACATTGTCACCATTGGTAACTGGATATGTTTGCCCAGCCAAGTACTGTCCTGGGGAAACCAGTTTTTCTGTTACCATTGTGACACTGGCACCTGTATCCCTCCGGGATTCTTCTCTTGTCCCATTAATCAAAGGGTTGCTGTCTGTATTTGTTCAAGTTAGGGGGCCAGACAGCAAGAGTGGCAGCATCTACTCCACCCTCCGAGACTAAAATAGCTTCAGTGTGACTTTTGATTTGCTCTGGGCACACTGTAGATCCCACTTGGAGACTGGCTATACCAATGCTAGCTGGTGCAGTACTAGTGGGATTCTGTTTAGGACTGACCATGTCTCCAGTTTGGTGTTCATTATGTCTAAAGTTGAAACACCAGGCCTTTTTGGAATCAAAGTTTTTGCCCTTGTACCCATGAGTGGATGGTGAAGAGGTTTGGCGACCACCCTCCTGATTGTTTTTTTGTTTTGGAACCTTTAGAAGACTCTTTACTTTTATCCTTTGGTGTCTCACCACCCTTCCCCCTGGGGCGGCTTAGTACTCCTTTCCTTTGGTCATCCCCAGTGGAGGTCTTTGTAACCCTTGTCTTGACCCAGTGGTCTGCTTTCTTTCCAAATTCTTGGGGCGACATTGGACCTAGGTCTACCAGATATTGATGCAGCCTTTTACTAAAGCAGTTACTATAAGATGTGTTCTTTCATAAATTATAAAGGCCATCATAGTCATACACCTCACTTCCAGTTAGCCAACCACCCACTGTTTTCACTTAGTAGTTTAGGAAGTCAATACAGGACTGGCTTCAGTTTTTGTGAGCCCCCCTGAACCTAATTCTGTACTCCTCAGTGGCGAGTTCAAAGCCCTCAATCAGGGTAGCCTTCACAAGGTCATAGGGCTGAGCATCTGCTTCTGTGAGTATGATGAGTCTATCCCTACACTTATCAGTGAACAGTTCTCAAAGGAGAGCTCCCCAATGAGACTTTTTCATTTTTCTCATTCCACAAGCCCTCTCAAATTCTGAACCATTTGGTGATGTCATCACCATCCTCATTCTTGGGGACAGTACCTTTGGGGGATCTTAGGGTCACATGATTGCTCTCTGACCTTATTATTAATACGTGTCTGCCACCATTAATTCGCACTAAGCCATCTTCTACTCTCTCCCTTTCTATAGCTAGGAGTCTATCCCCCAAAGCTATTCGTTTGACCACCCTGCTAAAAGGCAGTCCTCTACACTGAGGCTGTCCTCTGTGGACCAGTAGAACCTGACCCACCTGTGTGAGGCCTAGGTGCTGGGGGCACTATCCTCCCAAGGGCAAGGGTCTCTGTCCTCCCTAGTTAGGTTAGGAGGGGAGGTCATTTTCCTGATCCTTAACTTCCCTATCTGAGAGGAGATCATCCTCCTCAGCTGGGTGTTCTTTTGAATGCTGTACCATGAGCTCCTGGAGCTGGATCTTGGTAGGGTTGGAACCAGTTTTAATCTTTTTCAGACTGCAGAGAGACCCTAGCGCTCTCATCTTGAGTTGGAGGTAAGGGGTTAGGTTGAGTTCCACAACCATGTCCTCTGAGCTGCTTGTTGTGTTACTAAGGTCGGGGATTCTTTTAGGAACTAAGACTAGTTCTAGTTATTTTACCCTTAACTATAGTAACTTTTGAACTTTTTAAGAAATGCTAAAGGGGACTTAACTAAGGCCCTTGAAGACTTTTAAATATTTGGAAAAATTGTCTACTAAAAAAATCAACAGAATCTAAAGGCAATTTTGGAACTTAGTTGTGAGATCAGATGTTGGCTGAGTAGTCCAGCAAATGCAAAGTTGTAGATCTCACCGCTGATCCACCAATGTAGGAACCTGACTCTTTATATACTATACCAAAGTAAGGTGCAGTGTGCACAAGTCCAGTGGATCCCCAGAGGCTTAACAGAGGCTAAAATAGCTAAAACTAATTCTCTCTCTTGTGGTAGTGTGGTCGAGTGGTTAAGCCTATTAGAGGGTAGTGCTAATCATTTGTTGTACAAACAGTCAAGAAATGAGGCACACACTGAATGACTAACTCCAGGCCAATATTTATGTATCAAAAAATTATACTTTGTTGCTTTATTTCTAGAACAAAAAGGATCTTTGTTACAGGTAAGTACAGTTTCAAGAATGTATCACTTGCAAGTATCCAATGCACTTTGTTTGAAATTCACAGATAAGACAGTTTTCAGGTAAGCAATACTTTTCAGCTTCAAAAATAGACAGTGCAATTTTCATAGAAAGCAATGCAGTTCTGGGGGAGGAAAAGTATCAACAGAGTTTGCAGGTAAGTACTTGACTTGTGATCCCAGTCTTTGGGAGTTAGGGTGTCCTCCTGGCAAAGTTAAGGAAGACACCAAGGGTGCACCACCAGCAACATGGGGCAGGCCTGGTGCGGAGGTCAAAGTTGGTGTCGGGCTCCCAATGGAATCCTATGGAGATTGGGGGCACTTACAATGAAGCAGCTTGCAAGTAATTACCCGCGACTCCAGAGCACAGACCTGGGGGGGTTTAGATCAGCATTGGGGTGGGGGGGGCCCCAGGTCAGCACCAAACACACACCCTCAGCGGCAGGATGGCGGCCGAGTGCAGGGTGCAAGTACAGCAGCAGGCACCCAATGCTTTTCAGTGAGGAACCACAAGGGTCACAAAGGGACTGCAGGCTTGATCCAGGGAGTCGGCTTAAGAAGACCAGCAGCTGGACAGGTAAGTAGAGAGCCCACTAGATGTTGCTGGACCATCTGTTGGGTTCCCCAAGACCAGGGGGCTGCATGTGCAGGGGTATCTTTAGGTGCTGGGAAATCTTCACTGAGGCGGTGGGGGGGGGGGGCCTCTGGATTTAGTCTATAGGCGTAGTTGTGTTGGTCAGGAGGGGTCAACCCAGGGTGGACTTGAGGTTGGAATCACCTGGGACCGTCTCTGGATCAGTGAGCCTCCTGGACTCGGGCAGTGGGCATCGGGTGCAGAGTGGGCAGGACTAGTGCTATTTGTCAAGCTCTCTGGCAACACAATCCCCTTCATAAGCTGTGAACCATTTGATGATATCATCACCATCCTCGTCTTTAGGGGCTATCCCTTTGGGGATTTTAGGATCAGACTCTATCCTTAGTTATAATGTTGCTGCCACCATTCATGGTTGCTAAACCCATTTCTGCTCTTTCCCTTTCTGTGAACAGTATCCTTTCCTCCAGGGCAGTTCTTCGAGGTAGTCTCTCTGAGAGAACTTCCTCTTCAGAGAGTTCTTCTCGAAACCTTGCGGAACCTGAGCCACCCTCACTAGAAGGGGTTCCCCAGGCACCTGAGCGTTGTTTGTGGGATGCAGATTCCACTCTTTCAAGTAGTGGAGGGTCCAGATCCTCCTTTTGAGCTGCTCTGATCTATAGGGTCAGTGGGTCCATCATTAGGATGGGCCTGCTCATAGTCTACCACCACCTCCTGGTGCTTTAGAGAGGTAGGGTTTGATCCTGTTTTAATTTTCTACCCTTTACAGTGGGCACGTAACTGCTTGTGAGAAAACTGGAGGTAAGCGATAAGTGCATGAGCACTAGGCCGCTACAGTTCCAAACACAAACTCCACAGTTCCATAATGGCTACACTGAAATCTGTGAAGTTTGATATCAAACTTCTTAGCACAGTAAATGCACACTGATGCCAGTGTGGAATTTATTGTAAAATGCACCCAGAGGGCATCTTAGAGATGCCCCCTCAATACCAGTCCGACTCCTAGTGCTAGGCTGACCAGTTTCTGCCAGCTGGCCACAACCAGATGAGTTTCTGGCCACATGGGGAGAGAGTCTTTGTCGCTCTGTGGCCAGCAACAAAGCCTGTACTGGGTGGAGGTACTTCTCACCTCCCCCTGCAGGAACTGTAACACCTTGCAGTGAGCCTCAAAGACTCATGCCTTTTGTTACAGCACCCAAGGGCATCCCCGCTAGTGGAGATGGCTGCCCCTCCGGCCACTGCCCCCACTTTTGGTGGCAAAGCAGGAGAGGATAATGAGATAAACAAGGAGGAGTCACCCACCAGTCATGACTGCCCCTAAGGTTCCCTGAGCTGAGGTGACCCCTGTCTTTAGAAATCCTCCATCTTGAGATTGGAGGATTCCTCCGATAGGATTAGGGATGTGCCCCCCTCCCCTCAGGGAGGAGGCGCAAAGACGGTGTAGCCACCCTCCAGGACAGTAGCCATTGGCTACTGCCCTCGACCTAAACACACCCCTAAATTCAGTGTTTAGGAGCGACCCAGAACCCAGGAAATCAGATTCCTGCAACCTCCACAAAGAAGGACTGCTGACCTGAAAGCCCTGTAGAGACGACAACTGACTTGGCCCCAGCCCTACCGGCATGTCTCCAGACTCCAAGAACCTGCACAGCGACGCATCCGACAGGGACCAGCGACCTCTGAATCCCCAAAGGACTGCTTTGAACTGAAGGACCAAGAAACTCCCGAGAACAACGTCACTGTTCGCCAACAGCAACATTTTTGCAACAAAGGAGTAACTTTTAAAGAACTTACTTTTCCCGCAGGAAGCGTGAGACTTCACACTCTGCACCCGACGCCCCTGGCTCGAGTTCCAGAGAACCATCACTGCAGAGAGGACTCCCAGGCGACTACGACCTCGTGAGTAACCTGAGACGACCCCCCTGCGCCCCAACAGCGACACCTGCAGAGAGGATCCAGAGGCTCCCCCTGACCGCGACTGTCTGGAACAAATAACCCGATGCCTGGACCAAGCACTGCACCAGCAGCCCCCAGGACCGAAAGGAACCGAACTCCAGTGCAGGAGTGACCATCAGGCGACCCTCTGCCTAGCCCAGTCGGTGGCTGGCCCGAGAAGCCCCCCCTGTGCCCTGCCTGCATCGCTAGAGTGACCCCCTGGGCCCTCCATTGATTTCTACAGAAAACCCAACACCAATTTTGCACACTGCACCCGGCTGCCCCTGTGCCGCTGAGGGGGTGTTTTGTATGCCTGTTTGTCTACCCCCCCCTCCCTCCCCCCCCCCCAGTGCTCTACAAAACCCCCCTGGTCTGCCCTCTCAAGACGCAGATACTTACCTGTTGGCAGACTGGAACCAGAGCACCCCTGTTCTCAGTAGGTGCCTATGTGTTTTGGGCCGTCCTTTGACCTCTGCACCCAACTGGACCTGTGTTGCTGGTGCAGTGACTTTGGGGTTACCTTGAACCCCCAACGCTGGGCTGCTTATGCCCAGGAAACTGAACTTGAACGTGCTTTACTTACCTCAGAAACGTAACCTTACGTTCGATGGCATCTGTCGCTGTAGATACACATGTTGTGCATAGCCCGCCATCTGGTGTTGGGTCGGAGTGTTACAAGTTGTTTTTCTTCGAAGAAGTCTTTCGAGTCACGGGACCGAGGGACTCCTCCTCTTTGTCTCCATTGCGCATGGGCGTCGACTCCATCTTCGATTGTTTTCTTTCCGCCATCAGGTTCGGACGTGTTCCTTTCGCTCCGGGTTTCGGAACGGAAAGTTAGCTAAATATCGGAAAATTACGTCGGTATTGTTGCGTTCGGGATCGGCTTAGTTAGAATCAACACCGAATCGAAGAGTGAAGAGCTCCGGTACCCTTCGGGGTAGTTTTCGATCCCCCGTCGGGGCCTGGTCGGCCCGACCGCGTGTGAAACAACGCTGATGGAACGGACCCCGTTCCGTTTCTGTCCTAAATGCCACAACAAATACCCGTATACAGACCAACATTTGGTCTGTAACCTGTGCCTGTCGCCTGAGCACAGTGAAGAGACTTGCGAGGCCTGTCGTGCGTTCCGGTCCCGAAAAACACTCCGTGACCGTCGAGCCAGAAGACTGCAGCTCACCGAGAGTTCGAGGAACAAGAGGAAGAAGGAACCTTCTCGATCCATGACTCGGACTCCGAGGAATTCGACGAACAAAAAACTGTGAGTAAGACGTCGAAGCCAGCACACAAGAAAAGTGACAAGGCCCAGGGGACGCCACTGCCACCAGGCCATGGCTCGACCCATAAATTCGGTGACCGACCATCGGCACCGAAAAAGGCCGAAATGGTGCCGAGATCGTCCGACTCCGGTCGAGACACCGGCACGCAGCCTTCTCGGGACCGAGAAAGTGCTGCTGAAAAACGTCGACGCCGAGATAGCGGAGCCGAAACTGCTCGACGCAGAGACAGCGGCACCGAGGAAGATCGACGCCGAGAGGGTTCGACTCCGAAACAGAAGAAGGTCACCTCGGAGCCGAAAAAGAGTACAGACAGGGTTTCGGTGCCAAAACGACCCACAACCGACCCAACTACCGGTTCCTATTCAGAGGAGCAATCACTGTCCTCTCAGCTGCGAAAGCATAGATTTGAGGAAGAGTTGCAATCCACCGAAGTGGACCACACTCAGAAACGTAGCTTTATACAGGAAGGAACAGGGAAAATAAGCACCCTTCCCCCTATTAGGAGAAAAAGGAGATTGGAGTTTCAGTCAGACCAAGCACCACAAACGAAAATGGTGAAAAAGGTAACTCCGCCACCCTCTCCTCCACCTGTAACTAACGTTTCACCGGCACAAACTCCATCACATTCCCCGGCTCACACCACCATGAGCCAAGGTGACCAGGACCAAGACGCTTGGGACTTATACGACGCCCCAGTGTCGGACAACAGTCCAGAGGCGTATCCTACAAAGCCCTCACCACCGGAAGATAGCACAGCATACTCACAAGTGGTGGCTAGAGCAGCAGAGTTCCACAACGTGTCCCTACACTCGGAACCGGTCGAGGATGATTTCTTATTCAACACCCTCTCCTCCACCCATAGCTCCTACCAAAGCCTGCCTATGCTCCCAGGAATGCTTCGGCACGCAAAGGAAATCTTCAAGGAGCCGGTCAAGAGTAGAGCAATAACACCAAGAGTGGATAAGAAATATAAAGCACCTCCTACAGACCCTGTTTTCATCACCTCACAGCAGCCACCAGATTCCGTCGTAGTAGGAGCAGCTCGCAAGAGAGCCAACTCCCACACATCTGGGGATGCACCACCCCCAGATAAAGAGAGCCGCAAGTTCGATGCAGCCGGAAAGAGAGTCTCAGTACAAGCTGCAAACCAGTGGCGCATCGCTAACTCTCAAGCACTACTTGCGCGCTATGACAGAGCCCATTGGGACGAGATGCAACACCTCATTGAGCATCTACCCAAAGAGCTACAAAAAAGGGCGAAACAAGTGGTTGAGGAAGGACAGAACATATCCAATAATCAGATACGCTCCTCTATGGATGCAGCGGACACAGCTGCAAGAACAATTAACACATCTGTGACTATAAGAAGGCACGCATGGCTACGAACGTCTGGTTTTAAACCAGAGATACAGCAGGCAGTGCTCAATATGCCATTTAATGAGAAACAACTGTTCGGACCAGAAGTGGACACGGCAATTGAGAAACTCAAAAAGGACACTGACACTGCTAAAGCCATGGGCGCACTCTACTCCCCGCAGAGCAGAGGCACTTACAGCACCTTCCGCAAAACAACCTTTAGAGGGGGGTTTCGGGGTCAGGCCACACAAGCCAGCACCTCACAGACAACACCGTCCAGCTACCAGGGACAATACCAAAGGGGAGGCTTTCGGGGCCAATACAGAGGACAATTCCCTAGGAATAGGGGAAAATTTCAAAGCACCAAAACCCCTACAACCAAACAGTGACTCACATGTCACTCATCCCCTCCACACAACACCAGTGGGGGGAAGAATAGGTCAGTATTACCAAGCATGGGAGGAAATAACTACAGACGCTTGGGTCTTAGCAATTATCCAACATGGTTATTGCATAGAATTTCTACAAATCCCTCCAAACATACCACCAAAAGCACAGAATTTATCAAAACAACATTCACACCTTCTGGAAATAGAAGTTCAAGCATTATTGCAAAAGAACGCAATAGAACTAGTACCAAAAACACAAATAAACACAGGAGTTTATTCACTGTACTTCCTAATACCAAAAAAGGACAAAACACTGAGACCAATCCTAGACCTCAGAACACTAAACACCTACATCAAATCAGAACACTTTCACATGGTCACGCTACAAGAAGTGTTACCATTGCTAAAGCAACAGGACTACATGACCACCTTAGATCTCAAAGACGCGTATTTCCACATACCAATACATCCGTCGCACAGGAAATACCTAAGGTTCGTATTCAAAGGAATACATCACCAATTCAAAGTATTGCCCTTCGGTTTAACAACTGCACCAAGAGTCTTCACAAAGTGCCTAGCAGTAGTGGCTGCACACATCAGAAGGCAGAAAATACACGTATTCCCGTATCTAGACGACTGGCTAATCAAGACCGACTCACTGACAAGGTGCTCACACCACACAGATCAGGTCATACAAACCCTCTACAAACTCGGTTTCACCATCAACTATGCAAAATCACACATTCTGCCGTGCAAGGTACAACAATACCTAGGAGCCACAATAGATACAACAAAGGGAATAGCCACTCCAAGTCCACAAAGGGTTCAAAATTTCCAAAAGATTATACAACGCATGTATCCAACACAAAAAATACAGGCGAAGATGATATTACAACTACTAGGCATGATGTCCTCATGCATAGCCATTGTCCCACACGCACGGTTGCACATGCGGCCCTTACAACAGTGCCTAGCATCACAATGGTCTCAAGCACAGGGTCAGCTTCTAGATCTGGTGTTAATAGACCGCCTAACATACCTCTCGCTTCTATGGTGGAACAACATAAATTTAAACAAAGAGCGGCCTTTCCAAGGCCCAGTGCCACAATACGTGATAACAACAGATGCTTCCATGACAGGGTGGGGAGCACACCTCAATCAACACAGCATCCAAGGACAATGGGACGTACATCAAACAAAGCTGCATATAAATCACCTCAAATTGTTAGCAGTATTCCTAGCGTTGAAAGCATTTCAACCCATCATAACCCACAAATACATTCTTGTCAAAACAGACAACATGACAACAATGTATTATCTAAACAAACAGGGGGGAACACACTCGACACAGCTGTGCCTCTTGGCACAAAAGATATGGCAATGGGCAATTCACAACCACATTCGCCTAATAGCACAATTTATTCCAGGGATCCAAAATCAACTAGCAGACAATCTCTCTCGAGATCACCAACAGGTCCACGAATGGGAGATTCACCCCCAAATTCTAAACACTTAGTTCAAAATTTGGGGGACACCTCAAATAGACCTATTTGCAACAAAGGAGAACGCAAAATGCCAAAACGTCGCATCCAGGTACCCACACAGGCAGTCTCAAGGCAATGCTCTATGGATGAACTGGTCAGGGATATTTGCGTACGCTTTTCCCCCTCTCCCTCTCCTTCCATATCTAGTAAACAAATTGAGTCAAAACAAACTCAAACTCATACTGATAGCACCAACGTGGGCAAGGCAACCATGGTACACAACACTGCTAGACCTATCAGTAGTACCCCACGTCAAGTTGCCCAACAGGCCAGATCTGTTAACGCAACACAAACAACAGATCAGGCATCCAAACCCAGCACCGCTGAATCTAGCAATCTGGCTCCTGAAATCCTAGAATTCGGACACTTAAACCTCACACAAGAATGTATGGAAGTCATAAAGCAAGCCAGAAGACCATCCACTAGACACTGCTATGCAAGCAAATGGAAAAGATTTGTTTGCTACTGCCATCATAATCAAATTCAACCGTTACACGCATCTCCAAAAGATGTGGTGGGTTACGTACTACACTTACAAAAATCGAACCTGGCCTTCTCTTCCATTAAGATACACCTAGCAGCGATATCTGCATACCTGCAGATTACCCATTCAACTTCACTATTTAGGATACCTGTCATTAAAGCGTTTATGGAAGGCCTCAAAAGAATTATTCCACCAAGGACACCACCCGTTCCTTCATGGAACCTCAACATTGTCTTAACAAGACTCATGGGTCCACCCTTTGAACCTATGCACTCTTGCGAAATACAATTCCTAACATGGAAAGTTGCATTTCTCATCGCCATCACATCTCTAAGAAGAGTAAGTGAAATTCAGGCGTTTACAATACAAGAACCTTTTATCCAACTACACAAGGATAAAGTAGTCCTAAGGACCAATCCTAAATTTTTGCCAAAGGTTATTTCACCGTTCCACCTAAATCAAACGGTAGAGCTACCAGTGTTCTTCCCACAGCCAGATTCCATAGCTGAAAGGGCACTACATACATTAGACGTCAAAAGAGCACTAATGTACTACATCGCCAGAACTAAAAACATCAGGAAAACTAAACTACTGTTTATTGCATTTCAAAAACCTCACGCAGGAAACCCCAAATCGAAACAGGGTATAGCCAGATGGATAGTTAAGTGCATCCAAATCTGCTACCTTAAAGCAAAAAGACAACTGCCCATTACACCAAGGGCACACTCAACCAGAAAGAAAGGCGCTACCATGGCCTTCCTAGGGAATATTCCAATGCACGAAATATGTAAGGCAGCCACATGGTCTACGCCTCACACATTTACCAAGCACTACTGTGTAGACGTGCTATCAGCACAACAAGCCACAGTAGGTCAAGCCGTACTAAGAACCTTATTTCAGACTACTTCCACTCCTACAGGCTGAGCCACCGCTTTTGGGGAGATAACTGCTTACTAGTCTATGCACAACATGTGTATCTACAGCGACAGATGCCATCGAACTGAAAATGTCACTTACCCAGTATACATCTGTTCGTGGCATCAGTCGCTGAAGATTCACATGTGCCCACCCACCTCCCAGGGAGCCTGTTGCCGTTTGGAAGTTAGCTTCAACTTTGTACATTTGTAAATATATTAAATCTTAGATAGGTACATACTTATTCACTCCATTGCATGGGCACTATTACTAACAAACAACTCCTACCTCACCCTCTGCGGGGAAAACAATCGAAGATGGAGTCGACGCCCATGCGCAATGGAGACAAAGAGGAGGAGTCCCTCGGTCCCGTGACTCGAAAGACTTCTTCGAAGAAAAACAACTTGTAACACTCCGACCCAACACCAGATGGCGGGCTATGCACAACATGTGAATCTTCAGCGACTGATGCCACGAACAGATGTACACTGGGTAAGTGACATTTTCATTACCTCCCACAGGAACTGTTGATTTTTACACTGTGTCCACTTTTAAAATGGCTTATTGCCATTTTAACTAAAACTGTGTATGTTATTGCTCTAATTCAAAGGTCTTTACTTACCTGTGTGGAGTACCTTGTATTTTATGTATTTACTTCAAATCTTGTGGTTCTCAAATAAATTAAGAAAATATATTTTTCTATATGAAAAACTATTGGCCTGGAGATAAGTCTTTGAATGTGTGTTGCTCATTTATTGCCTGTGTGTGTACAACAAATGCTTAACATTACCCTCTGATAAGCCTACTGCTCGACAACAATACCACAAAATAGAGCATTAGAAATTTCTAGTTTTGCCACTATCATCCTCTAAGGGGAACATTTGGACTCTGTGCACACTATCTCTCAATGTGAGATAGTATATACAGAGCCAACTTCCTACACCTTGGTTCAGAGAAGCCATCATTTAGCTGGGAAACACGTAGTGACCAGTACATGTATTTAAAATGGCTTCCCTGTTAACTTATGTCTAAGAATCGACAGAGATATAGTAGGGGCATATCTGCTCATCAATAAATGCCCTTACATGTGACATGTGTCTGCCTTAGAGGTGACTTAAACCTGACGCTTGCGATGTTAGAGGTCCTTACACACAGGGTTGTGTGACAGGCCGTGTTTTCAATTTTACCTACACCAACACAGACAGTTTGCGATGGCAGCACTGGATGGGTTTGGTGTGGTGCCACAACTGGTGCTGCAGCACTCAAGGACCTTACTTAGAAACCTAAGTACCAGTGGTACCCTTTACTAGGGACTTACAGAGGGCGCTAAGAGTGTGCCAATTGTGGAGAACACCTGTACAGTTTTGGGAAAGAGATCTTTCATTCGGGACCTGGTTAGCAAGGATCCAGTGCACTTTTAGTCAAAATCACATCAGATACCAGGCAAAACATGTGGACTAACCATGCCAAAAAGGGTGCTTTCCTACACTGCTCCTTCAGAAGTGTAGTGGCGTATTCAAAGGCTTATGTATAGACATTGATAGCCTTCACAACCTGTGGTGCATCAGGCACCCCGTCCTTTCAGGGCCACAGACTTGGAATCGGTAGACAACATGTATGCCAGCGAGAGCAACAGTCTTCCAACCCTTCCTTCCCTACGACACTGCCGAAAAGAGTTTTATTTTTTTTGCCACTTGTGGTTCTGCTCTGTAGAACGGCTCCAAAGCCTGGAGCTACCCGGGACTTTGTACGAATCCACTTGATGAGTGGCTGGCACATGAAGGTTGACACGACTTCCTACCAAGCAATCGTGTGCCGCCAAGTACAAATTAAAGCGGTTCTGTATTGGGGGCTGCGGAGTGAAGGGTTGTGATCTTGGTAGAATGTTGCCCCTGTGGGCCTGAACATTGCCAGCCTGCTCCCTGGCCTAAACCTTAAAAGGCTAGGGGGGCTGTTACTGCTGAGGTCCATATTGGTAGTGCCTCTGCAGATATTCTCTGCTGAAATTCTCTGCAGAAGCCTCAAAAGTGGCATTGTTGGTGGGGCAACTGCCAAGCTGGCTGAGTTGGACAGAGAGAGCAAGCTGTGTTTTAGCACTGCTGAATATGGTGACACTCTTCTATTAAGGCAATCCTTCCCATTGCTGGTTTTATATGCTTCGTCTAACTGGACCCCAAGAAAGCGTAGTTTTTATATTGATAGCACAAGTGAATGCCTGAAAGATGTCCAGTTTTTTTGTTGGTTTCTCTGGACCAACAAGGGAAAAGTGGTGTGGAAGAGAATCATTTTACAATCAGTTGTTCTCTGTATAAAAATATGCTATGGGCTAACTAAGAAATAACCCCTAGAAGGCTTGCATGCTCATTCCACCAGAGCGAAGGCTGATTCCATTGCACTGGTGTGCGGGGTGTCAGTCATGGATACTTGCCAGGTTGCTTCGTGGGCCTCCATTCATGTGTTCGCAAAACGTTACGGCCTGGATAACCAGGTCAGGTGGAATTGGCATTGCCCCCAATCTGTCCTGCATGGTGTCCTGGGCTGAGTTATTCCACAAGCCTACCACATGAGGAGGTACTGCTTTTGTATCTATTCACAAGGTAAGGAATCTGCAGTTAGAAGTTTTTATCAGAAGTAAAATGTATACCCAAAAACCTGCTGCCCCCCCCCCCCCTCCCCCTCCCCTCCCTTGGTGGAGTGGCCTCTTTTTATTTTGACCTTTAAAATCACCCCAATTTAGTACTTGGCACACTGCCACCAATAACCTTTCATACTTCACGTCTGAATGAGAGGTTAGTGAAAATATAAGAAGCAGACTTTCCATGCTCAGGGTTGGCACTTATACACATCTGTGCTCTGTCACTTCTGGAACAGTGTGTAGCCAGAGCTCAGTCTGAGAAAGCCACTGTTTGGCATGTGGTAGCACTAGCATGTCCCTCAGAAAGCACATTACCAAATGTAAGTTATTAGTTCTTTTGTGGCAAGCAAAGCACAAGTTGTCAGTCTTGGTTGAACAGAGCCATGGAGGTGTCTTGAAGTGGTATATGTTCCCAGTCTTGGTGGTTCTGCCAAGGAACAAGAAACTTTCTTAGGAGAAGCTGAGCAGGTCTGTCTGTTCAGGACATATTTGCTGTTGGAGACAACCCTTCAGTCTTAATGTGTCCAACCCTCATGTTTATGTGCCTCTGAACTGCCATTTTGCATCACTCCACATTGATTTTTAGTGTTGCTTTAATCTAGGCCACCATTCAGACATCTTAGCTAGGATACGCTAGATGCTTACCTAAGTTTCAATTTGCCCCATGCCAAACTGAACTGTAGATCTGGTTTGGGTTTTCATGTTTAAGTCAGGACAATTCACTTTGCCAGTGTTTGTTAATTAAAGTGACCAGAGACCTTCTGAACTACACTGAGTCAACTCTAAACCTTGTTCGTAAGATAACATTGCTATTGCAGTCAGTGTTACCCAAACATTTATGGCCTATACCAAGGGATTGGTGAATATGTTTTGGACTGGTGTTGAATTGTTTTCATAATGTTAAATGTACTATTTACTAATGTGTTAATAAAAGTCCTCTGTTTATGAATTAAACAACTGACCACATTGAAATTGTAGAGAATTATCTGTTGTCACCTTTATCCCAGTCTCCAAGTCCCTTTGTCTTTCTGGATCCAGACCTAAGGTCCAGAACCATTCTGTCTTGTTGCATTTATATATTACTCCACACTCATGATGATGTGCTAAAGCTTGTAAATGTAGCCTACTACAGCATAAGATGTGCTTCATTGGTAGGTTGTTGGTTTTAGTATGGGCTATATGGGAAGGGTCATAAATATGCTTTTTGATGGAAAATAGCTTCTTATTGTATGTGTGGATGAGTGTCTCATACCGATTAGGAAGGCCCCGGAAACTTCTGAAACAGTGGGCATCTTTTCACCATGGTAATCTATGCATGGCAGACTGGAAGAGAAGCAGCAATATCACTGTGCTAGAGGCCAGAGCACTAGACCCTCTGCCGTGGCTATCAAATGACAACACACATGTGCTGTTTGATTTTAGCAGCCTGGGTTTACTCATCGGCGGACCATCCTGAAAATAGCTAGTATTTTTGGCACTGATTAGATTGAGTTTTTCTTTCACAAAGTCAGATCCAGGATTGTTTCTAAATGTTTTGCAGCTGTTTGGCACCACGTGTAATGTGCAGAGCAATTTTTATTCATGTCTGTTGGATTCACTGCTAAAATGTAATTTGTTTATGCAGTGCAAACGCCTCAGGCACAGTGTCATACAAATATTAACCCTGTTTGGCATCACTGTTACTTTTCTAAAGGCATCCCAAAATCTCCCTCTGCCTGAGATTTTTTAAGGTGGGCAACGACTTCGTGAGAGCAGTGACAACCCATGAAGCCAAGAGTATTCTGGCTTTTCAAAATACCGTTCTTTGTTCTCAGGTGATTTAGTCTTGACAGTAAGGAAAGTCATTAAATCATTGGAAATTATGGCTTTTATTCATATAAGACCACATATGCATCCGTACAGATGTGTGGTTATCAAGTCCAATGTCGCAGTGTCTAGGGCACTATAAATGGTTGCATCCTTCAAGATGGTAATTCTAAGCAGTGGTGGAATAAACGGAATGTCTGTCTGCATACACTTTGCGGAACCAGTCAAAAATGTGAGCATTATAATAGATGATTCCTCAAAAACAGGTTGGGGTGGGGGAAGCTCACTTGGGAACATTAAACGTCAAGGTTTTGGTCAGACTCAGAACACCATAAATCCACTTCTGTAAGCTATAAACGGCCTACCAAACACAGGTCAGGAGCGTGCTGTTACAGATATTCACAGATGATACCAAAACAGCCTTCTCCCTAAATAAACATGTAAAGTCTTGTTCACCATCATAGTTGTTTTGGAAATGTGGCACTGAGCAGTAGAGGCCAGAGGTCAGCTTACTCTCTGTCAAAGAAAGTAAATGGCACTGCAGACTCTGAGCAAACAGAGGGGACTCAACCACAAGTACCAGTCACCTATGCATATCATATTCCTTGGTGAGGGCATCTTTTAGTAGACTAAATGGTGCTCCCCTCACCAAATATCTCTGAAGAAGTGGAAATGATCCAGGATGACACTCTTACTCCTACTGCCATTGTAGGCACAGCAGTTAAGGTTTCACATTTCGTCTCCAGTTTCCGTAGAACATTGCTGAAATAAGAGATTTTCTTTCACATGCACCTTTACCAGTAGTGGTGTACTGTAGCCTTGCTGATTTTGGTGAATGTTTAGGCTTGGTGCTTTGAGATTTATGGTATGATAATTGCTTCAAAAAAGTCCTGGTACTATGGAGCATCTGCTGGTTTAACCTGATTCAGGAAGATTGTTAATGCAAAAATTGAAAATATAAAGAACATTTGAAAACATTTAAATAGTGATAAGCCAAAACTCATGAGGGAAATTCAGCAATCTTCAATGTTACATTATGAACAAATGTTAGAAGTCAATGTCAAAGTATACCATGTCAGTACATTGGTCAAAGCTTTCACTCATATAATTCTGTAGCAGAAAATAGGTTAAAGTGACGCTGTGAGCACAGTCTTCCAGGAAAAAAAAACTGTTTACTTTTCTTTTTTTAAAGTGTTGTTAGCTGACCTGTTCATCGTGTACTACTTTATGGATCTTACACTAAAAGAAGCAGCAGCAGTAGAACGGACAGTTTTAAAATATTTGTTTGCTACTACTTGCATTTTATGTCCATATCTCTATGTTGAATACTGTTTTATAGTCAATGCAAAGGATGTCAATCTATTTGAGTTTGATGTTGAAGAAATGAAAGTATTACTTCTGTAACAAACGGATTGATGGCGTGACGTGTGTCTGTAGAAACATGCTCAGCATACTTCTGCCATCCAATGTTGGGTTCAGAGTGCTGCAAGTTGTTTTTCTTTGAGAAGAGTTTTCAAGTCATGGGATTGAGTGGCTTCTCCTTCTTGGTGATACTGCGCATGGGCATGGAGTCCTTTTTTAGATTGTTTTCTCTTCGCCATTTGGTTCGGACATGTATTCTTTGCTCTGTCTTTGACTTGCTCCGGTCTCACTTTCTTTCAGTCTATCCTTTATTCGACTGTATTGTTATTTCAATCCTTTTTTTCAATTTTGCGTTCATAGTTTCCAGTTGGGTCCAGTACTGACCGCTCGTCCTTTGTGGCGGGCCTCGTTCGGTCTCTGCCCTACCTCCACCGAAGAAAATGCTGAAGTAATGGAAAGGTCACTGTTTCATTTCTTTCCTCAGTGCCCCTCCAAGTTCCCCCACACCAGCCATCATCCGGTGTGTAGCTTGTGCCTTTCACCGGATCACCAGGAAGCTACCTTCAAAGCGTATCAGTCGTTCATATAGAAAAAGACCCTTTGGACCGAAGATCGTACAGGTTGGAGATTGCACATAAATCCCCAGAAGACACCCCAGACATCTTCAGGGCAGAACACGCGCAGGAGGAGCCTAAACACGAGGAGGCCATCTCCATTCAAGATTCGGACTCTAACATTCAGTCTGACATGGAGAGCCACAAGGTACTTTTGACGTAGCAAGTGAGTACTCAAGCCCTTCCTGCCCCCCACTCGTTGGCCAACACATAGAGGAGGTTATAGAACATCAACAACGTCTGACCCAAAGACCTCCCAAACCAAAAATGCCTCAACCTCTTACGCTTGAGGTTCTTTCAGAGGGACAAATAGAGGCAACAGTTTCAGAGACTGGGTTACAGCACTCCGCCCTCCCTCCCCCCAGTGACTCACCCTCCTCAGGCAAACACGAACTATATACATCTTTTCAAACACCACACCAGCAGGGGGCAGCCTTAAGTATTGTCACATACAACGGACAGATATAACATTGGACCGATGGATCCTCTCCATTGTCCAACATGGTATTTGTCTGAAGCTTACTTCCATACCTCCAAACATTGCCTTTTGCGCACACAGGTTAACTCACAAACATATTGCCCTTCTACAAGATGAAGTACAGTCTCTACTTACGGAGCCATAGAGCCTGTCCCATTACAAAATCGGGGAACAGGAGTATACTCCCTATAATTTCTCATACCAAAAAGGATTGCTCACTTAGACCCATACTGGATCTTAGACCCCTAAACCACTACATTCTCTCAGAACACTTTCACATGGTTACTCTTTAGGATGTCATTCCACTCCTTCAACAAGGCAATTTCATGAGCTCTGGATCTGAAGAACGCCTAGTCCCACATCCCTATTCTCCCTGCATACTGCAAATACTTAAGATTTATGGTCGTAGGAAAACATTATTAATTCAAAGTTCTCCCTTTTGGAGTCACAAACACTCCCAGGGTATTTAACAAGTGGCTAGCCGGTGCCAGAGCACATCTCAGAAGACAGAAAATACATGTGTTCCCATACTTAGACGATTGACTCATCAAAGCCAGTACACTACAGTAATGTCAATCACACACTCAAACCACAGTTAACCTTCTTCACAAATTAGGGTTTGCAGTCAGTTTTCTCAAATCCCACCTACAACCTCTTCAAATTCAACCTTATCTAGGAGCTATTCTCAATGCAGATCTGGGGTTAGCATACGCCAGTCCACCCCATGTTCAGTTCCCAGCATTTTCTTCCTCAATTTCAGGAAACTCACACACACACTCGGCTGTCATGCATCTTAGGGATGACAGCATCCTGTATTGCCATTGTCCCCATGCCAGACTCTACAGGCGCCCAGTACAGCAATGTCTGTCTCGTCAGTGGTCTCAGTCACAGGGTCACCTTCAGGATCTAATGTTGTTAGACCGCCAAACTTAACCTCTCTCTGTAATGGTGGCCCTCCACAAACCTATTAGATAGGCAGCCTTTTCGAGACCCTGGGCCTCAGCTCATTCTTAACACAGAAGCATCCGTGACAGGTTGGGGCATACATCTTCAGAACTTCAGTCCAAGGCATCTGGGATCTCGATCACCAATCCATGCACATCAATTATCTGGAACTTCAAGCAGTATTTCTAGCCCTGATAGCTTTCCTTCCACACCTCTCACACAAAGTTGTCTTAGTCCTGACCGACAACTTGACAGCCGTGTATCATCTACAAAGAACAAGAGTAGGGAGGACACGGTCATTTCAGTTATAATTTGCTCAAACAATATGGAAGTGGCTCATCACCATCACATTCACCCACTGGAAGAGTATCTCCCAGGAACGGACAACGGGTTTGCAGACTTGCTTAGCAGGATGCATCAACAAGTCCACAAATGGGAACTCCACTCACAAGTTCCTCAAAAATAGTTCCAAAAGTGGGGAACTTCTCAAATAGACTTTTTTGGCACAGTAGAAAATGCAAAATGCCCAAGCTTAGCATCCAGGTACCCTCACTCTCTGTCCAAGAGCAATGCTTTGTAGATGGACTGGTCAGAGATATTTACCTACGCTTTTCCACCTCTCCCTCTCGTACCATTTCTGGTTCGGAAACTCTGACAGACATCTCTCACCATGATCCTGGTAGCTCCCACTTGGGCACGTCCGCCATGGTTCACAGCACTCCTGGACCTCTCGCAGGTTCCCCACGAGAACCTCCCCTTTAGTATGGACCTTCTCACACAGGACCAAAGACAAATCAGACACCCAGACCCCAAGTCACTCAACCTTACGATATGGCTCCTGAAGTCATAGAGTTTGGTTACCTCCAGTTACTTTCTGAGTGTATGGAGATTCTCTCATAGGACAACAACTAGAGCATGTTAAACAGCGAAATTGAAGTTTTTTGGTTTGTACTGCCAATCCAAATTCACTGACCCCCATTAAATCATCTGTCCAAGATAATATTTGATTCACTTACATAAAGCAAACTTGGCTTACACTTGAATCCAATTACATTTTGCAGCCTTAGCTTCATATTTACAAAACAGACAACCTACTTCTCTGTTCAAAATCCCAGTTATCAAAGCCCTTATGGAAGGACTTAAGAGTAATTCCACCCAGACTGTCCCCAGTCCCATCCTGGAATCTTAACATAGTACTCACTAGATTCATGGGTTCTCCTTTTCAGGCACTTCATTCATGTCCTATTCAGTTCCTCTCATGGAAAGTGGCTTTTTAGTCGCTATTACATCACTCAGAAGTGTACGTGAGCTCCAAGCATTAACTTTAGAAGAAACTTTCTTTCAAATACACAAAGACAAGGTGGTCCTCTGTACAAACCCAAGGTTCCTACCAAAAGTAGTTTCTCAATTCCACATCAGTCAAACTGTTGAATTACTGATTTTCTTTCCGCAGCCTCACTCAGTGACAGATAGAGCACTCAACCCTTTGGATGTCAAAAGGGCACTCATATTACATTGGTAGGACTAAAGAATTTAAGAAAACAAAACAGATTTTTGTAGCTTTTTTAGAACCGCATGGGGGTAATGCAATCTCAAAAAATGGCATAGCTAGGTGGATTATGAAGTGCATACAAACTTGTTAGACAGCTGCCACTAACTCAGAGAGCACATTCCACGAGGAAGAAAGATGCCACAGTGGCGCTCCTGGGAAACATTCCTTTAGCTGACAATTATAAAGCTGCAATTTGGTCCTTTCGCATACTTTCACAAAACATTACTGTGGAGATGTACTGCCACATCAGGAAGCCAGTGTAGGACAGGCTGTCCTAAGAACACTGTTCCTGACAACTGCAACTCCCACAGGCTAGCCACCACTTTCATGGAGGGACTACTCTACAGTCTGTGCACAGAATGCGTATTTACAGCCACACATGCCATTGAATGGAAAACATTACTTACCCAGTAGACATCTGTTCTTGGCATATAGTGTTGTATATTCACATGCATCCTCCCCAGACGCCGGTCGCCATTTCAGTTACGTTATAATTGTATATATTTGTACAAATGTACGTACTCTTGCATGGACATCTCTTCCGCTATACTTCTCCAATACTCTCTCTTACCCACTTGAGGGAAAACAATCTAAAGGAGGATTCAATGCCCATGCGCAGTATCACCAAGAGGAGGAGCCACTCGATCACGTGATTCGAAAATGCTTCTCAATGAAAAACAACTTGTAGCACTCCAAACCCAACACTAGATGATGGAAGTATGCAGAGCTTGTGAATCTATAGCACTGCATGCCTTGAACGGATATCTACTGGGCAACATTTTCCTTTTGCAGCTTGAAGCCATTGAGAGAAAATTACATGCTAAGACCTCCCTGAAAAGAGGAATAGTGCACAAATTAAAATGTTTACATTCTTCCGCTCACGAGGATATCAAGAAAAAAAGGATCTAAACATGATCACCTTTTGTGGGGCTCTGAAGGCTTACATTAAATATCATCACAGGTTATTTACTTAAGTGATGTTCTGAGACTAGACTTTAGGTGGCAGAATAATGCAGAATGAGCTTCTATAACAGCCTGAGTTTGCAAAATTATTATTGCACATCATGATGTTTTTCTTACCGTACAGAATCTGGAGTTGGGAAGGTTTAAAGTAATCATTACGTTTAAATAAGCCACTATTTTCCTGTGGTACCTTAAGTTTTAAAGTGCTCAAGAAACTCCCAAAACTACATTACATTCTGATGGTTGTCATAAGGTTTGTATTTGTTTTTATACTTTTGTTGTTTAACCACCTTTGTGCCTTTAGGAAGAAGCTCTGAGGCGTCAGAGAGAACTAGAAATTGCACTAAGACGCCAACAGGAAGAAGAACGGCTACAAAGGGAGCAGTCACTTAAACATATGGAGGAGAAGAGAAGGAAAGATGAGGAAGAGCAGAGGCGACAGGAAGAGCTGCTTCAGAAAAAGGTATGACAGTTATATTAGTGTGATCCTCTCGTATGTCAGAACAGAAAGTTACTGGAGATCAATTTACTTTGCTCTTGGCCTCCTGATAATGCTCTACTATTAAGAAAGTAGTGCTTCTGAGAACCAGCATTACTATTTATGTACAACAGAAGTTTTATTATTATTTTTTTTATTCGTCAACAGAGGTAGAGACTGAAAGATGTTTTTGTGTCGTCCTGAAGCTTGAGAAGTGTGCCTCATTTCGATGTTTTCAAGTCTGATACTCTGAATTCAATTCAAATATGAGTTACAGTAATATCATAACAGTATTAATGCGGCTATGACTAGAGGCTCCCTCCTCACTCGCTCTTCCCCAACTCTTTCGCTCTTTTCAACTAGTTCAAAAATCCCCCATCTCTGCCGCCTCCCTACTTCCCTTCAGTGTACAACTTGTCTCTGACCAGGCCTGCTTCTTTTTTCCCTTCCATCCACTCCTAGTTTCTTAGCTCTCCTTATGACTGTCTCCAGTCAACCTTTGTTAGCTGTCCCCTTCCAGCCTCTGTTGCTTTCTCCACTCTCCACAGGCTTTCTGCTTATCGGAACACTCTTTTATCCCTCTCATTCATAATAATCACAGTTGATGTGTCACTGTAGCTAATTTCGAATCAAACTCGTAAAAGATACTTGGATTCCTATATAGTTTACCAAAAGTCATTTTTTGTCTACTTGATAGCTTTGCACAGTCCTCAAAATCACAACAGTCTTTAACTTATCAATCTTTTTTTATAAAAAAGCTCTTCTTGAATTTTCTGATTCCGTAAGTTAGTCAGTTCATGCAGGACCCAAGTGTTTATCACCTCAGATTTAATAGCAAAGCTAATAGTTCTGCTGTTGTGTGCTAACCCATTGGTTTGACTAATACTAAGGTTTTTATGCTTTTTGTAAATCTTTTCTACAAAGGCATTTTAAATATTGTCTTTGCCTGCACAGGCGAGCACATGTAAGGCAGCCATCTTTAACTGTTTTTGTAATTAAATTTTACTGAGCATTCAAAGATTGCTGCGCATGGGTCTGCATGAGACACGAGGGCAGACATCTTTAAAGCCGAACACTCAATGTAAGGGAGGGCCCAATAGTGGTTTCTGAGGAGCTGCTTAGCCTCACAAAGAGTAAAAAAAGGAAAAATAGAAATTACACCAGAACAGTTGGTGAAGAGGGCTGGCTGAAAGCCTCTGTGGGTAAATATAATATAGACGAGCATAATTTTAGTAAAATCAAAAGGTCTTTTCAAAAAAAGGTTAGCAAGCTGACAGCTCTTGATAGTTAAAATAGTCAAATCAAAATAATTTGCTAAGCCTCCTCTATTAACCCCTTCGCTGCTAGGCCTTTTCCCTCTCCTGTGCCAGGCCTTTTTTTTTGCCTATTTGGAATAGTTCTTGCTTAGGCCCTCATAACTTTATGTTCACATAAGCTACCCGAGCCAAATTTGCGTCCTTTTTTCCCCAACATCCTAGGGATTCTAGAGGTACCTAGACTTCATGGGTTCCCCTCAAGGAGGCCAAGAAATTAGCCAAAATACAGTGAAAATTTCGTTTAAAAAAAAAAAAAATGGGGAAAGGGGCTGCAGAAGAAGGCTTGTGTTTTTTCCCCTGAAAATGGTATCAACAAAGGGTTTGCGGTGCTAAAATCACCAGCTTCCCAACTTTCATGAACAGGCAGACTTGAATCAGAAAACACAATTTTTCAACACAGTTTTGGCATTTTACTGGGACATACCCCATTTTTACGATTTTTTGTGCTTTCAGCCTCCTTCCAGTCAGTGTCAGAAATGGGTGTGAAACCAATGCTGGATCCCAGAAACCTAAACATTTCTGAAAAGTAGACAAAATTCTGAATTCAGCAATGGGTAATTTGTGTAGATCCTACAAGGGTTTCCTGCAGAAAATAACAACTGAAATTAAACAATATTGAAATTGAGGTGAAAAAAACAGCCATTTTTCTCTACGTTTTACTCTGTAACTTTTTCCTGCAGTGTCAGATTTTTGAAAGCAATATACTGTTACGTCCGCTGGACTCTTCTGGTTGCGGGGATGTAAGGAAATGCCTCCTTGGCATGGTTACCCCCTGACTTTTTGCCTTTGCTGATGCTAAGTTTTGATTTGAAAGTGTGCTGAGGCCTGCTAACCAGGCCCCAGCACCAGTGTTCTTTCCCTACCCTGTACTTTTGTTTCCACAATTGGCACACCCTGGCATCCAGGTAAGTCCCTTGTAACTGGTACCAAGGGCCCTGATGCCAGGGAAGGTCTCTAAGGGATGCAGCATATATTATGCCACCCTGGAGACCCCTAACTCAGCACAGACACACTGCTTACCAGCTTGTGTGCTGGTGAGGACAAAACGACTAAGTCGACATGGCACTCCCCTCAGGGTGCCATGCCAACCTCACACTGCCTATGCAGTATAGATAAGTCACCCCTCTAGCAGGCCTTACAGCCCTAAGGCAGGGTGCACTATACCATAGGTGAGGGCACCAGTGCATGAGCACTGTACCCCTACAGTGTCTAAGCAAAACCTTAGACATTGTAAGTGCAGGGTAGCCGTAAGAGTATATGGTCTGGGAGTCTGTCATGCACGAACTCCACAGCACCATAATGGCTACACTGAAAACTGGGAAGTTTGGTATCAAACTTCTCAGCACAATAAATGCACACTGATGCCAGTGTACATTTTATTGTAACATACACCCCAGAGGGCACCTTAGAGGTGCCCCCTGAAACCTTAACCAACTATCCGTGTAGGCTGACTGGTTTTAGCAGCCTGCCACACTAGAGACATGTTGCTGGCCACATGGGGAGAGTGCCTTTGTCACTCTGTGGCTAGTAACAAAGCCTGTACTGGGTGGAGGTGCTTCACACCTCCCCTTGAAGGAACTGTAACACCTGGCGGTGAGCCTCAAAGGCTCACCCTCTTTTTTACAGCACCACAGGGCACTCCAGCTAGTGGAGTTGCCCGCCCCCTCCGGCCACGGCCCCAATTTTGGCGGTAATGCCGGAGGAGATAATGAGAAAAACAAGGAGGAGTCACTGGCCAGTCAGGACAGCCCCTAAGGTGTCCTGAGCTGAGGTGACTCTGACTTTTAGAAATCCTCCATCTTGCAGATGGAGGATTCCCCCAATAGGGATAGGAATGTGACCCCCTCCCCTTGGGAGGAGGCACAAAGAGGGTGTAACCACCCTCAAGGCTAGTAGCCATTGGCTACTAACACCCCAGACCTAAACACGCCCTTAAATTTAGTATTTAAGGGCTCCCCAGAACCTAGGAACTCAGATTCCTGCAACCTAAGAAGAAGAGGACTGCTAAGCTGAAAAACCCTGCAGAGAAGACGGAGACACCAACTGCTTTGGCCCCAGCTCTACCGGCCTGTCTCCCCACTTCTAAAGACACTGCTCCAGCGACGCTTTTCCCAGGGACCAGCGACCTCTGAATCCTCAGAGGACTGCCCTGCTCTAGAAGGACCAAGAAACTCCAGAGGACAGCGGCTCTGTTCATCCAAGACTGCAACTTTGTAACGAAGGAGCAACTTTAAAACAACTTGTGTTTCCCGCCGGAAGCGTGAGACTTGCTACTGTGCACCCGACGCCCCCGGCTCGACTTGTGGAGAACAATCACTTCAGGGAGGACTCCCCGGCAACTGCGAGACCGTGAGTAACCAGAGTTGCCCCCACAGCGACGCCTGCAGAGGGAATCCCGAGGCTCCCCCTGACCGCGACTGCCTGCTCCTCAGATCCCGACGCCTGGTAAAGACTCTGCACCCGCAGCCCCCAGGACCTGAAGGATCCCCCTCCTTGCCTGCCTGCATCGCTGAAGAGATCCCTTGGTGTCCCATTGAAACCTATTGGAAACCCTATGCGTGTTTGCACACTGCACCCGGCCGCCCCGTGCTGCTGAGGGTGTACTTTCTGTGTGGACTTGTGTCCCCCCCCGGTGCCCTACAAAAACCCCCTGGTCTGCCCTCCGAAGACGCGGGTATTTACCTGCTGGCAGACTGGAACTGGGCACCCCCTTCTCCATTGAAGCCTATGCGTTTTGGGCACCACTTTGACCTCTGCACCTGACCGGCCCTGAGCTGCTGGTGTGGTAACTTTGGGGTTGCTCTGAACCCCCAACGGTGGGCTACCTTGGACCCAAACTTGAACCCCGTAGGTGGTTTACTTACCTGCAAAAACTAACAAACTCTTACTCCCCCCAGGAACTGTGAAAATTGCACTGTCTAGTTTTAAAATAGCTATATGTGATTTATGTGAAAACTGTGTATGCTATTTTGATTATTCAAAGTTCCTAAAGTACCTACCTGCAATACCTTTCATTTAAAGTATTACATGTAAATCTTGAACCTGTGGTTCTTAAAATAAACTAAGAAAATATATTTTTCTATACAAAAACCTATTGGCCCGGAATTGTCTCTGAGTGTGTGTTCCTCATTTATTGCTTGTGTATGTACAACAAATGCTTAACACTACTCCTTTGATAAGCCTACTGCTCGACCACACTACCACAAAATAGAGCATTGGTATTATCTCTTTTGCCACTATCTTACCTCTAAGGGGAACCCTTGGACTCTGTGCATACTATTCCTTACTTTGAAATAGTGCATACAGAGCCAACTTTCTTCAGGGGATATATAGGGCTTGTAGGTTCATTAAGAAACCTAGATATCCAGAGCCAATAAATGAGCTGCACCTTGCAGTGGGTTTTCATTCCATACTGGGTATACAGCAATTCATTTGGTGAAATATAGAGAGTCAAAAATAGGTATCAAGAAAACCTTTGTATTTCCAAAATGGGCACAAGATAAGGTGTTGAGGAGCAGTGGTTATTTGCACATCTCTGAATTCTGGGGTGCCCATACTAGCATGTGAATTACAGGGCATTTCTCAAATAGACGTCTTTTTTTACACACTGTCTTATATTTGGAAGGAAAAAATGAAGAGAAAGACAAGGGGCAATAACACTTGTTTTGTTATTCTATGTTCCCCCAAGTCTCCCAATAAAAGTGGTACCTCACTTGGGTGGATAGGCCTAGTGCCCGCGCCAGGAATGCCCCAAAACACAATGTGGACACATCACATTTTTCCACAAAAAACAGAGGTGTTTTTTGCAAAGTGCCTACACCTAGGAAAACCTACCAAACCTGTGCATTTTTGAAAACTAGAGACCTAGGGGAATCCAAGACGGGGTGACTTGTGGGTCTCTCACCAGGTTCTGTTACCCAGAATCCTTTGTAAACCTCAAAATTTGGCTAAAAAAACACTTTTTCCTCACATTTCGGTGACAGAAAGTTCTGGAATCTGAGAGGAGTCACAGAAGTCTCCCGATAAAAATGATACCTCACTTGTGTAGGTGGGCCAAGTGTTTGTGACAGGGAAGAGCCAATGTTTTATTAGGCCAATCGGCCCCGGGGGGGGGGGGCTGGGGGGGGCAGAAATGGCCAAGAAATAATTTGCCCCCCAAGGAGTGGGCCCTGCCCAAGGCGCTCCTCCCCTTACTTGAAATAGCCCACACAAAAAAATATTCCCTGGTGTCTAGTGGTTTCACAAGGCCGATCTGCCCCCAGGGGGTGCATAAATAGCCTAATAATAATTTGCCCCACCCCCACCCCCTGGAGCGACCATTGCCGAAGGGGTCGCTCCCCAAACATAAAAAAAACAAATACAATTTTCCCTGGGGGGGCAGATCGGCCTAATAATATTAGGCCTAGAAATAATTTGCCCCCCGAGGAGCAGCCCTTGCCAAGGGGCTGCTCCCCTTACTTCAAATAGCCCATAAAAAATATATATTCCCTTGTGTTTGCCCCCCCCCTTGCCGGAGGGAACGTCATCAGACGCCACGGGGGTCGCGGGGTGGAAGGGGAAGAGATTCCCCTTCCAACCCTGCCCAGGGGGGAGGGGGGTGCCTGCCGGGGGCCTATAGCGGGACGAGGTGACCTTGTCCAAGGCACCGGGGAACCGGCACCTTGGACAAGATCAACTAGTCCTAGACACCGAACCGGTTAATAAATGGTGGGGTATTCAGTGGGTGGCTAATAAGCAGTTTCTGATACCCTATTTGACGTGAGCACGTGCCTAGGCCCAGCCCCATACTTACTTGGACTGGTCCTCCCAACCTATCTGCTGATGCCCTCTCTCCTTCTGTCTTAATTCTCTTCAGGGTCTCGGCCTTCCTCTTTTTGTCAAAAATATTTTATCATTTTGTATACAAATACAACAGATGTAGCACTTAAAGAAATTCTAACCTTTCGTTAACAATATTTAGTTCATTACATTGCTCTCCACATCCATATCAGACTCCCCGCATAGCATATGTAGCAGGTCCGCTACCAATCGTCAACATAGTGGGCATTCCTCTCTGTGTGTCAGATAGATTTTACTGAGAGTGAAGGAGGTAAAATAGGCTTTAGAAAGTATAGTGACTTGTATCAGCCAAAACTGGCCATTACCAGTTACAGTCTTATGGTATCCCAGTACTTTATCCCACTGTGGGTCGGTGAGAGGACTTCCCACATCACTCACCCATTTGTCCCTCACCTTCAGGGGCTGGTTCACCTTGTCCTGGGTCAGTGCACTATAAATCTTGGGTACATATCTGCCCCCTGCCTGAAGGTCCACCACAGCATCTAGCACATGCAATTCCAGTGGATGTCCCAGGAAACCAGTCCAGCATTTGTGCACCTCTGCAGTCAATCTAGCAAACATCAGGATTTGTCCCCGTCCTACTGCAAATTTTTATTGTGCCTCTTCAAATGTGAGATAGGTTTCCCCTTCGCAAAGATTTTCCATTTCCTGGCAGCCTCTGTCTATCCATCCCGCTTCTCGGGTGAGAGGCCTTATATCTCAAAATGCCGGGTGAGTCCACTGTCCCTTGTCTGAGCTAAAAGGGGTAACCTCAACCACGTATCTATTGTAGCGGTCCCAGACTTGAGACATGTGGGACCCTCTGCCACTTCTTTGCCTTTTTTAGCTATGCCATCTTTGCTCATCCCAGAGGTAGCTTCTCTTGAGGAGTGCCCTCTCGTGGTTGGGCATATCTGTTAACCACAGTGCTGCAGCTGGGCTGTTATGTAATGGCACTCCCTGATCATGAATGCTATCTCTCCCTTTTTATAGGATGTGTTTTATTGTACCTAGTTTTATTCTAGGACGTGGACCACCCCAAAGAATAGTTGTTATCAACTTATCTAGTTCCGACTGTGGGAGCAGACTCCTCGTCCCCTGGAATGCATAGAAACACCTAGGAAGTGTAACCATTTTACAAACTGATACTCCTACCTCCTCTTACTTTTATTTCTCCCTGTTTTATGCTTTATCTCCTCCATTTTCATCATCGTTATGCCACTTTCATACTTCTGTCTTAACTTTTTTTTGCATTTTCTCTCCTGTTTTTAGCTTCTTTGTGCCACTTTCATACTTCTCCCACACTTTTTTGTGCCTATTCGCATGTTTTTTGCCTTTGTGCCATTTTCTTCTCACTCAATTTTTGTGCCTTTTCCTTCTCCTTTCTTGGCCTCTTTTTCGCTTTTCTTTCTCCTCACTTGCTGTTTTCAGTATTTTTTGCCTCTCCAACCGCTGCACCAATTTTCTGCTGTTAAGTCCTTTCTTCCCTCGTGCCTAACTCACACTCAACGCACACCCTGCTCCCCCTTCCACACCTTTTCCCAACTGCCCACTTCTTACCTGCTCGCCTGCTGCTTTCCTTCCCATGCCAGCTAGCCATGCCGACTGCCCCGCACTCCTCTGCTGCGCACTACCACCACCGATCTCTGTCCCTCCTCCCCCCAGAGTTACTTAATGTCGGCCAGGGCGTGACTGCACACAACAGGTGCGTTCCCTGTGTGCCAGTGGCACATCTGAGACTGTCCACACATGGACTGCCCCAGCTTCACAAACCCTGGTCTGATCAGCCCCCACCGCTACACCGCAGCTTTCCTCTGCTCGATCAACCCAGGACACTATTCCACTTGCTGATGCCGTGGTTCATCATACATCACGGTAGGGCACTTCACATGGACCCACTGCTGTTGTACTTGCAGCATCCCACTACGCATGTCCCCCATGCACCAACAACTTCACCTCCTACTCTGGCTAATGCCACACAACACACCAAACAAGCACCACAACACCCACTGGCATGCCTGCTTCTCAGCACACACTGTCTCAGCAAGCACACCACTGAGATCTGGCATCTCCTCAGCAACAGCACACTGGATCTCCTCTTACTTAGGGGAAACCTGGCTCAACCCCACCTCAGCACCAAACATCGCCAAGGCTATCCCAGATACACTGTCACACAAGCCATCATCACGAGGAGATTAGACTACCTCAACACACTCTAGGCTGGGATCTCCATCGTTATCCAACACTAACTCCAGATCATCCAGAAAGCCACAGCGAGACTCGTACTCAACCTCCATTGGTGCATGTAGGAAGTTGGCTCTGTATGCACTATTTCAAAGTAAGGAATAGTATGCACAGAGTCCAAGGGTTCCCCTTAGAGGTAAGATAGTGGCAAAAAGAGATAATACTAATGCTCTATTTTGTGGTAGTGTGGTCGAGCAGTAGGCTTATCAAAGGAGTAGTGTTAAGCATTTGTTGTACATACACATAGACAATAAATGAGGTACACACACTGAGACAAATCCAGCCAATAGGTTTTGTTATAGAAAAATATATTTTCTTAGTTTATTTTAAGAACCACAGGTTCAAATTTTACATGTAATAGCTCATTTGAAAGGTATTGCAGGTAAGTACTCTAGGAACTTTGAATCATTACTTTAGCATGTATACTTTTCACATGAAACACAATAAGCTGTTTTAAAAGTGGACACTTAGTGCAATTTTCACAGTTCCTGGGGGAGGTAAGTTATTGTTAGTTTTCACAGGTAAGTAAGTCACTTACAGTTTTCAGTTTTTGGTCCAAGGTAGCCCACCGTTGGGGGTTCAGAGCAACCCCAAAGTTATCACACCAGCAGCTCAGGGCCGGTCAGGTGCAAAGGTCAAAAGAGGTGCCCAAAACACATAGGCTATAATGGAGAGAGGGGGGTGCCCCGGTTCCAGTCTGCCAGCAGGTAAGTACCCG
Organism: Pleurodeles waltl; assembly: GCF_031143425.1. NCBI lineage: Eukaryota > Metazoa > Chordata > Amphibia > Caudata > Salamandridae > Pleurodeles > Pleurodeles waltl. The sequence goes on along the minus strand of NC_090450.1, from coordinate 423,235,047 downwards.
CGTCTTCGGAGGGCAGACCAGGGGGGTTTTGTAGGGCACCGGGGGGGACACAAAGTAGCACAGAAAGTACACCCTCAGCAGCGCGGGGGCGGCCGGGTGCAGTGTGCAAACACGCGTCAGGTTTCCTTCAGTTTTCAATGGGAGACCAAGGGGTCTCTTCAGCGATGCAGGCAAGGGGGGGGGCTCCTCGGGGTAGCCACCACCTGGGCAAGGGAGAGGGCCTCCTGGGGGTCACTCCTGCACAGAAGTTTTGTTTCTTTAGGGGCTGGGGGCTGCAGGTGCAGGGTCTTTTCCCGCCGTCGGGAAATGGAGTTCAGACAGTCGCGGTCAGGGGGAGCCTGGGGATTCCCTCTGCAGGCGTCGCTGTGGGGGCTCAGGGGGGACAACTTTGGTTACTCACAGTCGTAGAGTCGCCGGAGGGTCCTCCCTGAGTTGGTTGTTCTCCACCAGTCGAGTCGGGGTCGCCGGGTGCAGTGTTGCAAGTCTCACGCTTCTTGCGGGGAGTTGCAGGGGTCTTTAAATCTGCTCCTTGTAACAAAGTTGCAGTTCTTTTGGAGCAGTGCCGCTGTCCTCTGGAGTTTCTTGCCTTTTTCGAAGTAGGGCAGTCCTCGGAGGATTCAGAGGTCGCTGGTCCCTTGGAAAGCATCGCTGGAGCAGGTTTCTTTTGGAAGGCAGGAGACAGGCCGGTAGGACTGGGGCCAAAGCAGTTGGTGTCTTCTGTTCTTCCTCTGCAGGGGTTTTTCAGCTCAGCAGTCTTCTTCTTCAGGTAAGTTGCAGGAATCTGAATTCTTAGGTTCAGGGAAGCCCTTAAAATACTAAATTTAAGGGCTTGTTTTGGTCTGGGGGGTTAGTAGCCAATGGCTACTAGCCCTGAGGGTGAGTACACCCTCTTTGTGCCTCCTCCCAAGGGGAGGGGGTCACATCCCTAATCCTATTGGGGGAATCCTCCATCTGCAAGATGGAGGATTTCTAAAAGTTAGAGTCACTTCAGCTCAGGACACCTTAGGGGCTGTCCTGACTGGCCAGTGACTCCTCCTTGCTGTTTTCTTTGTTTCCTCCAGCCTTGCCGCCAAAAGTGGGGGCCGTGGCCGGAGGGGGCGGGCAACTCCACTAAGCTGGAGTGCCCTGCTGTGCTGTGACAAAGGGGTGAGCCTTTGAGGCTCACCGCCAGGTGTTACAGCTCCTGCCTGGGGGAGGTGTTAGCATCTCCACCCAGTGCAGGCTTTGTTACTGGCCTCAGAGTGACAAAGGCACTCTCCCCATGGGGCCAGCAACATGTCTCTAGTGTGGCAGGCTGCTGGAACCAGTCAGCCTACACAGATAGTCGGTTAAGTTTCAGGGGGCACCTCTAAGGTGCCCTCTGTGGTGTATTTTACAATAAAATGTACACTGGCATCAGTGTGCATTTATTGTGCTGAGAAGTTTGATACCAAACTTCCCAGTTTTCAGTGTAGCCATTATGGTGCTGTGGAGTTCGTGTAAAACAGACTCCCAGACCATATACTCTTATGGCTACCCTGCACTTACAATGTCTAAGGTTTTGCTTAGACACTGTAGGGGTACAGTGCTCATGCACTGGTACCCTCACCTATGGTATAGTGCACCCTGCCTTAGGGCTGTAAGGCCTGCTAGAGGGGTGTCTTACCTATACTGCATAGGCAGTGAGAGGCTGGCATGGCACCCTGAGGGGAGTGCCATGTCGACTTACTCATTTTGTTCTCACTAGCACACACAAGCTGGTAAGCAGTGTGTCTGTGCTGAGTGAGGGGTCTCCAGGGTGGCATAATACATGCTGCAGCCCTTAGAGACCTTCCCTGGCATCAGGGCCCTTGGTACCAGAGGTACCAGTTACAAGGGACTTATCTGGATGCCAGGGTGTGCCAATTGTGGAATCAAAAGTACAGGTTAGGGAAAGAACACTGGTGCTGGGGCCTGGTTAGCAGGCCTCAGCACACTTTCAATTCAAAACATAGCATCAGCAAAGGCAAAAAGTCAGGGGGTAACCATGCCAAGGAGGCATTTCCTTACACAACCCCCCCCCCCCCCCCCCCCAAACGAAAGAGGATGAGACTAACCTTTCCCAAGAGAGTCTTCATTGTCTAAGTGGAAGAACCTGGAAAGGCCATCTGCATTGGCATGGGCAGTCCCAGGTCTGTGTTCCACTATAAAGTCCATTCCCTGTAGGGAGATGGACCACCTCAACAGTTTTGGATTTTCACCTTTCATTTGCATCAGCCATCTGAGAGGTCTGTGGTCAGTCTGAACTAGGAAGTGAGTACCAAAGAGGTATGGTCTCAGCTTCTTCAGGGACCAAACCACAGCAAAGGCCTCCCCCTCAATGGCACTCCAACGCTGCTCCCTGGGGAGTAACCTCCTGCTAATGAAAGCAACAGGCTGGTCAAGGCCATCATCATTTGTTTGGGACAAAACTGCCCCTATCCCATGTTCAGAGGCATCTGTTTGCACAATTAATTGCTTGGAGTAATCTGAGCTTTTAGAACTGGTGCTGTGCACATAGCTTGCTTCAGGGTGTCAAAGGCCTGTTGGCATTCTACAGTCCAGTTTACCTTCTTGGGCATTTTCTTGGAGGTGAGTTCTGTGAGGGCTGTCACAATGGATCCATATCCCTTCACAAACCTCCTATAGTACCCAGTCAAGCCAAGGAATGCCCTGACTTGAGTCTGGGTTTTTGGAGCTACCCAGTCCAGAATAGTCTGGATCTTAGGCTGGAGTGGCTGAACTTGGCCTCCACCTACAAGGTGTCCCAAGTAAACCACAGTTCCCTGCCCTATCTGGCATTTGGATGCCTTGATAGAGAGGCCTGCAGATTGCAGGGCCTTCAAAACCTTCTTCAGGTGGACCAGGTGATCCTGCCAGGTGGAGCTGAAGACAGCAATATCATCAAGATAAGCTGCACTAAAGGATTCCAACCCAGCAAGGACTTGATTCACCAACCTTTGGAAGGTGGCAGGGGCATTCTTTAAACCAAAGGGCATAACAGTGAACTGATAATGCCCATCAGGTGTGGAGAATGCTGTCTTTTCTTTTGCTCCAGGGTCCATTTTGATTTGCCAGTACCCTGCTGTTAAGTCAAAGGTACTTAAGAATTTGTCAGCCCCTAATTTGTCTATTAGCTCATCAGCTCTAGGAATGGGATGAGCATCTGTCTTGGTGACAGAGTTGAGACCTCTGTAGTCCACACAAAACCTCATCTCTCTCTTTCCTTCTTTGGTGTGAGGTTTGGGGACTAAGACCACTGGGCTAGCCCAGGGGCTGTCAGAGTACTCAATTACTCCCAATTCCAGCATCTTGTGGACTTCCACCTTGATGCTTTCCTTAACTTGGTCAGGCTGTCTAAATATTTTGTTTTTGACAGGCATGCTGTCTCCTGTGTCCACATCATGGGTACACAGGTGTGTCTGACCAGGGGTTAGGGAAAAGAGTTCAGCAAACTGCTGCAGGACCTTCCTACAGTCAGACTGCTGTTGGCTAGAGAGGGTGTCTGAGTACATCACTCCATCCACTGAGCCATCTTTAGGGTCTGATGAGAGGAGATCAGGGAGAGGTTCACTCTCAGCTTCCTGGTCCTCATCTGTCACCATCAACAGATTTACATCAGCCCTGCCATGGAAGAGCTTAAGGCGGTTCACATGGATCACCCTCTTGGGGCTCCTGCTTGTGCCCAGGTCCACCAGGTAGGTGACCTGACTCTTCCTTTCTAGTACTGGGTAAGGGCCACTCCATTTGTCCTGGAGTGCCCTGGGAGCCACAGGCTCCAGAACCCAGACTTTCTGCCCTGGTTGAAATTCAACCAGTGCAGCCTTTTGGTCATACCACAACTTCTGGAGTTGTTGGCTGGCCTCAAGGTTTTTACTTGCCTTTTCCATGTACTCTGCCATCCTTGAGCGAAGGCCAAGTACATAGTCCACTATGTCTTGTTTAGGCTCATGAAGAGGTCTCTCCCAGCCTTCTTTAACAAGAGCAAGTGGTCCCCTTACAGGGTGGCCAAACAGAAGTTCAAAGGGTGAGAATCCTACTCCCTTCTGAGGCACCTCTCTGTAAGCGAAAAGCAGACATGGCAGGAGGACATCCCATCTCCTTTTGAATTTTTCTGGGAGCCCCATGATCATGCCCATTAATGTCTTGTTGCATCTCTCAACAAGGCCATTAGTTTGTGGATGATATGGTGTAGTGAATTTATAAGTCACCCCACACTCATTCCACATATGTTTTAGGTATGCTGACATGAAGTTGGTACCTCTGTCAGACACCATCTCCTTAGGGAAGCCCACTCTGGTAAAGATACCAATGAGGGCCTTGGCTACTGCAGGGGCAGTAGTTGACCTAAGGGGAATAGCTTCAGGATACCTAGTAGCATGATTGTAGGAAGTTGGCTCTGTATGTGCTATTTCAAAGTAAGGAATAGCATGCACAGAGTCCAAGGTGTTCCCCTTAGAGGTAAAATAGTGGTAAAAATAGATAATACTAATGCTCTATTTTGTGGTAGTGTGGTCGAGCAGTAGGCTTATCCAAGGAGTAGTGTTAAGCATTTGTTGTACATACACATAGACAATATATGAGGTACACACACTCAGAGACAAATCCAGCCAATAGGTTTTGTTATAGAAAAATATCTTTTCTTAGTTTATTATAAGAACCACAGGTTCAAATTTAACATGTAATATCTTGTTTGAAAGGTATTGCAGGTAAGTACATTAGGAACTTTGAATCATTTCAATTGCATGTATACTTTTCAAGTTATTCACAAATAGCTATTTCAAAAGTGGACACTTAGTGCAATTTTCACAGTTCCTGGGGGAGGTAAGTTTTGGTTAGTTTTACCAGGTAAGTAAGACACTTACAGGGTTCAGTTCTTGGTCCAAGGTAGCCCACCGTTGGGGGTTCAGAGCAACCCCAAAGTTACCACACCAGCAGCTCAGGGCCGGTCAGGTGCAGAGTTCAAAGTGGTGCCCAAAACGCATAGGCTTCAATGGAGAGAAGGGGGTGCCCCGGTTCCGGTCTGCTTGCAGGTAAGTACCCGCTTCTTCGGAGGGCAGACCAGGGGGGTTTTGTAGGGCACCGGGGGGGACACAAGCCCACACAGAAATTTCACCCTCAGCGGCGCGGGGGCGGCCGGGTGCAGTGTAAGAACAAGCGTCGGGTCCGCAATGTTAGTCAATGAGAGATCAAGGGATCTCTTCAGCGCTGCAGGCAGGCAAGGGGGGGCTTCCTCGGGGAAACCTCCACTTGGGCAAGGGAGAGGGACTCCTGGGGGTCACTTCTGCAGTGAAAGTCCGGTCCTTCAGGTCCTGGGGGCTGCGGGTGCAGGGTCTTTTCCAGGCGTCGGGACTTAGGTTTCAGAGAGTCGTGGTCAGGGGAAGCCTCGGGATTCCCTCTGCAGGCGGCGCTGTGGGGGCTCAGGGGGGACAGGTTTTGGTACTCACAGTCGTAGAGTAGTCCGGGGGTCCTCCCTGAGGTGTTGGTTCTCCACCAGCCGAGTCGGGGTCGCCGGGTGCAGTGTTGCAAGTCTCACGCTTCTTGCGGGGAGTTGCAGGGTTCTTTAAAGCTGCTTCTTGAAACAAAGTTGCAGTCTTTTTGGAGCAGGTCCGCTGTCCTCAGGAGTTTCTTGTCGTCGTCGAAGCAGGGCAGTCCTCAGAGGATTCAGAGGTCGCTGGTCCCTTTGGAAGGCGTCGCTGGAGCAGAGTTCTTTGGAAGGCAGGAGACAGGCCGGTGAGTTTCTGGAGCCAAGGCAGTTGTTGTCTTCTGGTCTTCCTCTGCAGGGGTTTTCAGCTGGCAGTCCTTCTTCTTGTTGTTGCAGGAATCTAATTTTCTAGGGTTCAGGGCAGCCCTTAAATACTAAATTTAAGGGCGTGTTTAGGTCTGGGGGGTTAGTAGCCAATGGCTACTAGCCCTGAGGGTGGGTACACCCTCTTTGTGCCTCCTCCCAAGGGGAGGGGGTCACAATCCTAACCCTATTGGGGGAATCCTCCATCTGCAAGATGGAGGATTTCTAAAAGTTAGAGTCACCTCAGCTCAGGACACCTTAGGGGCTGTCCTGACTGGCCAGTGACTCCTCCTTGTTGCTTTCTTTGTTCCCTCCAGCCTTGCCGCCAAAAGTGGGGGCCGTGGCCGGAGGGGGCGGGCAACTCCACTAAGCTGGAGTGCCCTGCTGGGCTGTGACAAAGGGGTGAGCCTTTGAGGCTCACCGCCAGGTGTTACAGCTCCTGCCTGGGGGAGGTGTTAGCATCTCCATCCAGTGCAGGCTTTGTTACTGGCCTCAGAGTGACAAAGGCACTCTCCCCATGAGGCCAGCAACATGTCTCTAGTGTGGCAGGCTGCTGGAACTAGTCAGCCTACACAGACAGTCGGTTAAGTTTCAGGGGGCACCTCTAAGGTGCCCTCTGTGGTGTATTTTACAATAAAATGTACACTGGCATCAGTGTGCATTTATTGTGCTGAGAAGTTTGATACCAAACTTCCCAGTTTTCAGTGTAGCCATTATGGTGCTGTGGAGTTTGTGTTTGACAAACTCCCAGACCATATACTCTTATGGCTACCCTGCACTTACAATGTCTAAGGTTTTGTTTAGACACTGTAGGGGTACCATGCTCATGCACTGGTACCCTCACCTATGGTATAGTGCACCCTGCCTTAGGGCTGTAAGGCCTGCTAGAGGGGTGACTGACCTATAGTTGCATAGGCAGTGAGAGGCTGGCATGGCACCCTGAGGGGAGTGCCATGTCGACTTACTCGTTTTGTTCTCACTAGCACACCCAAGCTGGCAAGCAGTGTGTCTGTGCTGAGTGAGAGGTCTCCAGGGTGCCATAAGACATGCTGCAGCCCTTAGAGACCTTCCTTGGCATCAGGGCCCTTGGTACTAGAAGTACCAGTTACAAGGGACTTATCTGGATGCCAGGGTCTGCCAATTGTGGATACAAAAGTACAGGTTAGGGAAAGAACACTGGTGCTGGGGCCTGGTTAGCAGGCCTCAGCACACTTTCAATTGTAAACATAGCATCAGCAAAGGCAAAAAGTCAGGGGGCAACCATGCCAAGGAGGCATTTCCTTACAGGGGTGCAGAGTTGTTTTGTACTCGCGCTTCTGGAGTGAGGTGGGAGTCCCTTGGAAGTAGTTTCCTCTTCTTCTTGTTGAGCAGGTCTGCTGTCCACAGGAGTTTCTTGGTCCTCGGTGATGCAGGCAGTCCCCTGGAGGCTTTTCAGGGGTCGCTGGTCCTGTGGTACACGTTGCCTTTCTTGTGCAGGGTCTTTGAAGCAGGAGACGGGCAGGTAGGGCTGGGGCCGAGTCAGTTGTTGTCTCCTTTTCTTCTCTGCTGGGTTTTCAGCTCAGCAGTCCTTCATCTTTTCTTAAGGTCGTCAGGAATCTGACTAGCTTGGTTCAGGGAGCCCTTAAATACAAGTTTTAGGGGCGTTTTTAGGGGGTCAGAGGGCAGTAGCTACTGTCCCTGAGGGTGGCTACACCCTTCCAGTGCCCACTCCAGTTGGGGAGGAGGCACATTCCGAACCCTATTGGTTCCTGTCCTCCAAACCAAGATGCAGGAGTCTGCAAGGAGGGGGTCACTTCAGCTCTAGACACCTGAGGGGTGGTCCTTACTGATGTGATGATGACTCCTAGTTTTTCCTAATTATCGCTCTGGACTTGCTACCAAAAGTAGGGGCTTGTCCAGGGGGGCTGGCATCTCCATTAGCTGGAGTGCCCTGGGGCACTGTAACTGGAGGCTTGAGCCTTTGAGGCTCACCACTAGGTTTTACAGTTCCTGCAGGGGGGAGGTGTGAAGTACCACCATCCAGGGAAGGCTTTGTTTCTGACCACAGAGTGCAGAAAGGCACCCACCCCATGTGGTCAGAAACTCGTCTGGAAGTGACAGGCAGGCACAGAGTGGTCAGTCCTACACTACCAGGTTGGCTAACATACAAGGGGCATATTCAAGATGATTGTGCTGAGAAGTTTGATACCAAATTTCCCAGTATTTAGTGTAGCTATTACAGTGCTGTGGAGTTTGTAGTGACAAACTCCCAGACCATATACTCAATATGACTACCCTGCACTTACAGTGTCTAAGAATGGATTTAGACACTGTAAGGACATATTGCTCATGCAGCTATGCCCTCACCTGTGGCGTAGTGCACTCTGCCTTAGGGATGTAAGACCTGCTAGAGGGGTGACTTACCTATTCCCCAGGCAGTGATTTTGGGTGCATGGCACCCTGAGAGGGGTGCAATGTCGACTTTGCCTTTTTCTCCCCACTAGCACACACAATCTGCAAAACAGTGAGCCAGGGCTGAGTGAGGGGTCCCCCAGGGTGGCATAATACATGCTGCAGCCCTTGGGGACATTCCCTGACCACGAGACCCTTGGTACCAGGGGTACCTTTTGCAAGGAACTTAACTATGTGCCATGGCTGTGCCAATTGTGGAAACAAAGGTACAGTTTTAGGGAAAGAACACTGGTGCCGGGGTCTGGTTAGCAGGATCCCAGCACACTTTGTCAAAGTTTGCATCAACACTAGGCACAAAATGGTGGGCAACTATGCCAACAGTGGTATTTTCCTACAACTGTCTGTACTTTCAACTACCCTCCAGAAACCTACGCTTAGCTGCACTCACTTGCACACAACCCTGCATCCACAAAAGCAGAACCGGAAATCTAGCATTCTCCTACATCGCACCAAAGACCTGGAAAGACTTCCCTCAACACATTAGAGTGTCCTCCTCACTCCTTGAATTCCGCAAGAAGCTGAACACCTGGCTCTTCGAATAATTCTGCGGAGTCTGACGCCCAACATCCTTCATTTTACTCATATATTCCTGCTCCAGCGCCTGGATACCCTCATGGGTGATTAGTTGAGCCATAGAAATCTACATAGCATAAAAGAGTGGGATATTCAATGGGCTGCTTAGCAGTTTCTGATACCCTGAGTGACAGGATTGTGAGGCACAAAAGATTGGAACAAATAACCTTCACTAACTTATGGGCTGTAACTTCAGCTCCCTCCCTCCAGCCTGGGACATGCTCCCAGAAACTCAGCGGGCCTGGTAGAGCCAATTAGGGACACTTGACAAGATATTGAAAAGTGTCTTAAAATGGTAAAACAAAAATAATTGGTTTCCGTATTTTTGCCCTCTCACCACTACTTCTCTGTCTCTAAAATCAGCTTTCCCAGCAGCTGTACCGTCTACCCACAGTGGAGGCTGGTGGCTCTACCCAATCCTGCTTCCCATTTTTCCTGAAAATATAAAAAGAAATCCAGGTCAAAGTGAAAATTATCAAAAAATCCACTAATATGATTTACTGAATAAAAAAAAAAATCTTGAAATCCATAATCTGTAGATTTACTCACACTGGGGTTCCCTGTAAATATAACCAGATAACCAGAGGTTCAAGTTATTGTTTCTTGCAAAGTTGAACTGACTGTTTCAAAACATGTTAAAGATGTGCATTATTGGTTTAATTGCAATGTTGTGTACTGAAGGTCTTATTTTAGATTGTCTTGTAGGTTAAAAGTCCTTATTACCTATGTTCTTATAGCCTGTGTTCATTTTTATTCATTGGAAGGAAGAGGCTGCTAGGTGGGCTCGGGAAGAAGAGGAGGCAGCTCAGCGACTGGCAGAGGAGAATAGGTTAAAAAAGGAGGAAGAGGCAGCAAAACTTCAGCAGGAAGAGGAGGAGCGGAAAAAAAAGGAGTTAGAACAACAGCGTCAGAAGGAATTGCAGCGGCAAAGGCAGCAAGAAGCACTGCGCAGGCTGCAGCAACTGCAAATGGCGCAAATGAAGGTAATACATTTTACAGGCCTCTGCTTTGTTTTAAAAGTCAACATAACCCACCGCATCCCACAATGAATTGTAACAGTAATCTACTTTTGTGTACAGAAGATCACCCTACATCTATTAGATTGTTGGCTTGTGGTTAAAAATACCAACCACCATACGAACAAACTTGGGCCAATGTCACCATTCACCTCACTGTTATTTAGCCTCTGACCATTATTAATCTCTTATTGAAGGAATCTATTGCTGATCGAGCTCAGCAAAGTTATTGCCTATTACCACTTAAACACTTTACTATCTGTTTGTTTTTGTTTTTTTGTTTTTGTAACCAGTGCCTAAGACTAAAACAGCCCTCTTGGTGGGCAGCAGTAAAAGCCTAGAAGCTTGCTGATAAGGGTGCGCCATATCTTCGTTCAGATCTGTCAGCAGCCTTTGATTTTCTGTGATTAAGATTGCTGTGTCTTTTGGAGGTGTAAAGAAACAGGCTTTTTGCAGGTTTACTCCACTCCACTTTTTGCCCCCATTGTGACTTGGGAACTGGCGTAATGGCTCTGAAACGCTCTGAGCCCTGCTAAACAGGACTTCGTTGTACGTGCTCTCGCCCTTAAAATGTTGCCTGTTTAATTGGCTTGTCCCCAGTTGTCATAGACTAACTTGCTTGTAAGTTCCTAGCATATGGTACTAGTGGTACCCAGCGCCTTTGAGAGTGGTCTCCCAGGGACTGCAGCACTTGCTGTGCTATTCTGACTGGGACAAGGTAAAACATGGCTCCCAGTCTGCCACTGCAGACTGAAAGGGCAGTTTTAAGCTGCTAACTCGACTTTGCCATTTAAGGTAACGGCAAACCCTAAACCTCCCTTTTTAATATGTGCAAGTCACTTCTATGGTAGAGTTCATGACCCTAAGGCAGGGTGTTGTGTTAGAAAAAGTGGAGCATGTACTTCTACGTGTTCCAGCAGTAAAAACCCCTAATGGTCGTTATTACTGGTAAAAACCTAGTACCCCCATTTGGCAAGTACCGAGTTACAGGCTGACACTTCAGCCCTGTTAATTTCAGAATGGGACTGTTAACGTTGATACTGTAAGGTATCAAAAGAATCACTGTGTTAAATCTGATTTATTGATTACATTTAATGTAATGTCACTGGTGGTCAAAGTGCAACTTTAAAAGTTGCCACTTTAGTTGCCCAAGGTTCCAGCGCCTATTTAGTTTTGTACTTAGGGTCTGTCCTGCAGACCGCTTTCTGTCCTTGTAGGGAAATATGCTATTGATTCCCAGAAAAGTATACAATAGGGACTGCTCTGGAGTGTGTCACTTCCCTCCTACAGGAAGCCACCCAGGTGCTGGCAAAAAGGCGAGCTTCAGATGAGAAGCCGCCTTTGAAGGGGAAATGGGTAACAGGAGATGGGCTGCTCCATTGGTCAGGCAGAAAGACTGGCACTAGGGACAGGAGAGAGGAAACCAGTTGCCAAACAAGATTCCCAGGGGCGTGTAGCCTCCTTTGTAGTCACACATCTTGGTTGGGCTAGGGAGATCCACACACCAGGAGAATGGCCCTTCCATATTGGAAGTGGGCAGAATAGTGCATCCTCGGATGCCCGTATGCTGCACTTCGCAGGAAGTGGTCATCAGGTGGGAGGGAACCTGCTAGCCCATTGGCTTCTAACCGGATCCTGCCCTGAGTACATTTTCTAAGTGTAAGTAGGGCACATCAACACCCTGGACTCAGATCTCCACTGTACTGGAAAAAGGACCGATGAACGATTGCCCTGCTGCAGCATGGAACCATTGAAGAAAGGCTACACCATCATGGGCTGCACCTCTTGGCAAGCAAAGGAGACTCGCTGCCGTGCAGCACAAAGGACCAGGACGCACAAAGGTGTATCTGAGTTTGCTGAGCCCGGGAGGGCTGTTGAAGTGCAGCTGGTTGCCCCAGAGGACAAGTTATTGATCCAGGAAGGATACACTGGTGACCCCAATTCTGGACAACTGGTAGCCCAGTGGCAACCCAATATCTGCCTGCACTAACAGAACTTAGAGATCAACCTTTGACCAGGATCACCTCATCTTCTTCATGGACTGAGGAGTAGTCACAGTAAGGGCCCCCTGTCTTCTGCATCACATTCACAGCATCCTTCTGAGGACCTTGCTGCCACCCTGACTAGATCCTTACTTGTGTTGGTAGCCTAAAAAGACTCCAAGGGACTGCACAACTACTAGCTCAAACGTTTTAGTGAAAAAGTTTATAAGTGTTAATTTCGTTGACCATGGCAATTCTTGTTCTTGGTTGTGTGAAGTGCTTTTATTTACGTTACTTTGCAAATTCTATATCTCCGAAACCCTGAGCTGGATATTTTCGTTCTGGTGTCTACAGATAGTATTTTTTAATAAATTGATTTCGTTAGCGTCTTGTCGTTCTTTTCAGTTGTTTATTGCTGTTTAAATGCTTTACACTTTCCTTTGTTTAAGCCTTGTTTTTGCTGCTCAGAACTGCAGCTACCCTGTGTTGAGCTGAGGGTATGACAAATGAAACCTATGGATCCTAAAGAGTGTATTACACAGTGAGGTCACACGACCACACATGTAATATACATTGTTTCCTCACAGGGGATATCTCCATTATTATCACCTCTACTGTTTTCACATATTCTTACCAGTGGTTTCTCAGTTGTAACTGCTAATTTTTCATATTAACCTGCTCCAATAAAACCTTTTTATAAATATACTATACCTTCGATCATCTTAGAAACATGCCCAGGCTTTGGGATAGATGTGGGATTTTCCTTTGCCTTAGTAGCTCCCAAAATTGGGTCTTGGTCATGTGCACATTTTCTCCCCTAACACTTGGTGCCTGTGACATAACAGATATTTTAAAACTTCCAAAAAAGATTATCTGATAGAGACTTCTAGATGTAGATTCCTTGCCTTAAAAGTGTACCAGGCGTCCAGCTGGATCCCGAAGATCTGTGTGGCGTTGTCCTCACTGTTAGTGACAGTTGCAGTATCTATTTAAAAGCAACCAGGCACTCCGACATCAGTTCTTTTCTTTCCATGCCAGTCAGTACAGATCCGTAAAAGAGCTACCCCTAGTCATTTTTGACTAACTTTTTTTGACATTTTTGCAACACCTTTTGAGGTATTTTCCTCCGGTGTGGCAGGCATATCCTCCAGAAATGCTTCAAGCCCTGTGGCATCGGTCACTGATAAATGATGGTGAAGGACACGACCACTACTCTAAGGCCTGCATTGATTGTTGCACCATGAACCTGACTGCCTTTTGGTAACAGTCCCTAAAGCGCCTTGTGGCTGATACTAGTTAAGAGGAAGGCCCCAGGAGCGGTTGCGAAGCCCAAGATCCCCATTGCACTTAAAGCTGGAGGGCCACTCAGGTCAGTCCCACCACCACGAAAAAAAAGTTGTTGAAAAGATCTTTGACTTTGCTCGTCAGTCGCCGATGGGGCGAGTGTGTGTCATACATTAAGGCCTAGCTCTGAGATTGAGCCAACACCTTGGCTGTCTCTGTGCCTCCCCGAGTTTCCAGGAGCCTGAGCGACCCTGAAACGGAGGGGTGTCAACCTGACTCAACCTTCAGCACCAAGTGGAGTCTTATCCTCTGGGCCAGACCCTCAACACTATTCGCGCGGGTGAGGACTAGGGGAGGTTTGGGAGGAGTTGCTGGACCCTGAAGTATACCATCACTATGAAGACTAGCATAGACTGGTGTGAAGACCTGGGTGACGCCAGTGGACTAGATACTTCTCCAGATACTGGTACGATTTCTCCCACTACCGTGGCTACGGAGGAGGGAGCATCCTTTGTAATGGTAGGGGGGGAGGGCGGCCGAGGTCCAGGACCTCAGCCTACACTCGGTGGCAGTCTAGGCTAACATCTTGATGGGTGTGCTACAAACTGGAGCATTCACCTCACCCCCCTCAGAACCACTACTCCCATTCAATGAAGCCCACATTGACGTCATACTGGAGACATTGTTGTAGGAAGTTGGCTCTGTATATACTATCTCAAAGTAAGAGATAGGGTGCACAGAGTTCAAGGGTTCCGCTTAGAGCAAGATAGTGGCAAGATTAGATCATTCTAATGCTCTATTTTGTGGTAGTGTGGTCGAGCAGTAGGCTTATCAGAGGGTAGTGTGAAGAATTTGTTGTACACACACAGTCAATAAATGAGGAACACACAGTCAAAGACTTACTCCAGGCCAATAGGTTTTTATATAGAAAATATATTTTCTTAATTTATTTTTAGAACCACAAGTTCAGGATTTGAAGTAAATACATAAAATGCAAGGTACTCCACACAGGTAAGTTAGGAACTTTGAATTAGAGCAATAACATATACAGTGTGTGTTAAAATGGCAATAAGCTATTTTAAAAGTAGACAGTGCAAACATCAACAGTTCCTGGGGAAGGTAAGTATTGGTTAGATTGTGAGGTAAGTAAGACACTTACAAGTCTCAATTCCTGGGCATAGGCCACCCACCGTTGGGGGTTCAGGGCAACCCCAAAGTTACCACACCAACAGCTCATGGGCTGTCCGGTGCAGAGGTCAGAGAGGTGCCCAAAACACATAGGCGCCTATGGAGAACAGGGGTGCTCCGGTTCCAGTCTGCCAGCAGGTAAGTACCTGCGTCCTCAGGGGGGGGTGGGGCAGACCAGCGGGGTTTTGTAGAGCACCGGGGGGGGAGGGGGGAACACACAAGTAGGCACACAAAACACACCCTCAGCGGCACAGGGGCGGCCGGGTGCAGTGTGCAAAGCAGGTGCTGGGTTTTGAATAGGAAACAATGGAGAGACCCAGGGGTCACTTTAGCAGTGCAGGGAGGCACGGGGGGCTTCTTGGGCCAGCCACCACCTGGGCTAGTCAGAGGGTTGCCTGGGGGTCACTTCTGCGCTGAGGTTCTGTTCCTTCAGGTCCTGGGGGCTGCAGGTGCAGTGCTTAGTCCAGGCGTCAGGTCCCTTGTTACAGGCAGTCGCAGTCAGGGGGAACCTCTGGATTCTCTCTGCAGGCGTTGCTGTGGAGGCCCGGGGGGTCCTCTCGGGTTGCTCACAGGGTCGCAGTCACCGGGGAGTCTTCCCTGTGGCATTGGTTCTCTGCATCTTGAGCCGGGGGCGTCGGATGCAGAGTGAGAAGTCTCACGCTTCCAGCGGGAAGAGTGAGGTCTTTAAAGTTGAAGGAAAGTTGCAAGTTTGTTGCAGGTTGTTGAGCAGAGCCTCTGCTCATGGGATTTTCTAGGTCCTGGGGGTCAGGGCAGTCCTAAGGCTTCAGAGGTTGCTGGTCCCTGTTGGATGCGTCGCTGGTTGCAGGTTTTCTACTCAGGAGACAGGCTGGTAGGGCTGGGGCCAAAGCAGTTGTTGTCGTCCGTCGTCTCTGCAGGCTTGTTGGTCAGCAGTCCTTCTACCTTAGTTCAGGCTGCAGGAATCTGATTTACTGGGATCTGGGTTGCCCAGAAATACTAAATTTACGGGGGTGTTTAGGTCTGGGAGGGCAGTAGCCAATGGCTACTGTCCATCGAGGGTGGCTACACCCTCTTTGTTCCTCCTCCCTGTGGGAGGGGGGCCACATCCTTAATCCTATTGGGTGAATCCTCCAAAACCAAGATGGAGGATTTCTAAAGGCAGGGGTCACCTCAGCTCAGGGCACCTTAGGGGCCGTCCTGACTGGTAAGTGATTCCTCCTTGTTTTCCTAATTATCTCCTCCAGCCTTGCCGCCAAAGTGGGGGCAGTGGCCGGAGGGGCGGGCATCTCCACTAGCTGGGATGCCTTGTGGCGCTGTAACAAAGGCATGAGCCTTTGAGGCTCACCGCCAGGTGTTACAGTTCCTGCTGGGGGAGGTGAGAAGCACCTCCACCCAGTACAGGCTTTGTTACTAGCCACAGAGTGACAAAGGCACTCTCCCCATGTGGCCAGCAACATGTCTGGTGTGTGGCAGGCTGGCAGAAACTAGTCAGCCTACACTGGAAGTCGGGTATGTTTTCAGGGGGCATCTCTAAGATGCCCTCTGGGTGTATGTTACAATAAATTGCACACTGGCATCAGTGTGCATTTATTGTGCTGAGAAGTTTGATACCAAACTTCCCAGTTTCCAGTGTAGCCATTATGGTGCTGTGGAGTTCGTGCATGACAGACTCCCAGACCATATACTCTTATGGCTACCCTGCACTTACAATGTCTAAGATTTTGCTTAGACACTGTAGGGGCATAGTGCTCATGCACATATGCCCTCACATGTGGTACAGTGCACCCTGCCTTAGGGCTGTAAGGCCTGCTAGAGTGGTGACCTACCTATGCCACAGGCAGTGTGAGGTTGGCATGGCACTCTGAGGGGAGTGCCATGTCGCCTTAGTCTTTTTCTCCCCACCAGCACACACAAGCTGTGAGGCAGTGTGCATGTGCTGAGTGATGGGTCCCCAGGGTGGCATAATACATGCTGCAGCCCTTAGAGACCTTCCCTGGTATCAGGGCCCTTAGTACCAGGGGTACCAGTTACAAGGGATTTATCTGAGTGCCAGGGCTGTGCCAGTTGTGGAAGCTAAGGTACAGTTTAGGGAAAGAACACTGGTGCTGGGGCCTGGTTAGCAGGGTCCCAGCACACTTTCAATCGAAACGTAGCCTCAGCAAAGGCAAAAAGTCAGGGGGTGACCATGCCAAGGAGGCATTTCCTTACACCTGGACATTGAATCTTTTAGGCTGTGCGCTTTGGCGAAGATGATGTTTTCTTCCGCCAGCCTGGCTTTGCAGTCAATGAACTCCGTATGCATTTTGGGCTGCTACTCCCATGCCTTTTGGAACATGGTTGCACAGGTGCTGCCAGCAGTCCTGGAGGTGGCACACGCCGTACTCTCTCAGGCTTTTGCCAACAGGAGAGATGCAGCGAAGTTCACCATGCGTAGTAGACTTGACACAACCGACTCACAGGGCTGATCAGTTTTATCGAAAGTGGCCTTGAGATGCCTCGTCTGGTTGAAGACAAAAGGCTTTTCTGGGGCTGTCCAGTCATCTTTAATGGATCTGCATGTAGGCAGCTGGCTCTGTATATACTATACTAAAGTGAGGTATAGTGTGCACAGTGTCCAGGGGTTCCCAATAGGCTTTACAGAGGCCAAAGTAGATAATATTAATGCTCCCTTTTGTGGTAGTGTGGTCGAGCAGTTAGGCTTATTAGGGGGTGCGCTAAGCATTTGTTGTACACACACCTTCAAGAAATGAGACACACACCCAAGGACCAACTCTGGTCCAATGTTTTATGTATCAGAAATATACTTTTTTACTTTATTTCTAGAGTGAAAAGGATCTTTGTTGCAAGTAAGTTCAGTTTCAAGAATTTATCACTTTCAAGTATCAAAGGCACTTTGTAATTCACAGTTGAAACAGTTTTCGGGTAAGTAATACTTTTCAGTATCAAAAGTAGACAGTGCAGTTTTCATTGAAGGCAATGCTGTCCTAGAGGGGGAAAAGTACATACACAGTTTACAGGTACGTACTGGACTTTCAGTCCCAGTCTTTGGTGGTTAAGGTGTCCACAGTGCAAAGTTTAGGAAGACACCAGGGATGTTCCACCAGCAACCGGGAACTAGATGGGTCCAGAGGTCAAAGTTGGTGTTGTGCACCCAATGAAATTCTATGGAGCCTAGGGGCACTCAGAAGAGGACGGTTTGCAGGTAAGTACCCATGGTCTCGGGGCACGACCTCAGGGCTCGGGGGGGTGGGTTGTTGGTGCTGAAGGAGACCAACTGCTGGACAGGTACGTGGAGGCTCCTCTGGATGTCAGTGGACCGTTGGCTGGATTTCCCAAGCCCAGGGGGCTGCGGGTGCTGGAGTACATTCAGGCATTGGATATCTTCACCGGATCCAGTAGGGGTGTCCTCTGAATTCAGGCTGTAGGTTTTGTCGTGGTGGCCAGGAGGGATCAACCCGGGGTGGACTCGAGGTCGGAATCGCCTGGGGACTCTCTCTGGTCTGGTGGGCTACCTCGACTAGGCTCGTAGGCATTGGCTGCAGAAGGGAAAGACTTGCAGATCCGGAGGGATCTGTAGTCCTTATTGGAGGTTTCTTTGTGGACAGGGCCGCTGCCCTTGAGAGATCTGGTCTTTAGAGAAGGCAGGCAGTCTCTGAGGGTTTGTAGAAGTCGCTGGTCCTGCAAAAGAAGTTGTCGTCCTGCAGCAGGAGTGTTAAAGCTGCAGACAAGCTGGTAGGGGTGGGGCCAAATCAGTTATCTGGAGTCTTCACTGCTGATGCGACTCTTCAGTCCTTTGTCTTCTTTAGGTCACCAGGAATCTGAAGAGCAAGGTTTAGGGGTGCCCCTAGTTACTAGATTTAGGGGAATTACAAGGGTCAGAGGGCAGTAATCAATGGCTACTGACCCTGAGGGTGGCTACACCTTTCATTTGCCCACTCCCCTTTGGGGAGGTGGGCGCATACCTAACCCTATTGAGTATCTCCCTCCAAAACAAGATGGAATCTTCCAGGATAGGTTTACCTTGGCTCTGGGCACCCTGGACACTCTTCCTGGTGTTTAATAATTTTCCCGGCGGACCTGCTGCAAAAAGTGGGGCTTAGTCTGGGGAGATGGGTATCTCCACTAGCTGGAGTGCCCTGAGGCAGCAGAACAAAAGGCATGAGCCTTTGAGGTTCATCGCCAAATGTTGCTGTGCTTGAGGAGGGGATGTTTGGTCGCTTAGAACTTAACACTCCCCACAATTGGCATACTTGTGCCCCCATGTAAGTCCCTAGTATGTGTACTTGGGTGCCCAGGGTATTGGGGCACCAAGGTTTCCCCATGGGATGCAGCATGAATTGTGCTCCCCATGGGAACCCATGCAAAATGTGTCTGCAGGCCTGCCGTTGCAGCCTGCATGAAAAGGTGCATGCAACCTTTCACTACAGGTCACTGCAACAGGTCATTGTAAGTCACCCCTATGGCAGTCCCTCCTAGCCCAGAGGGCAGGGTGCGAGTACCTGTGTGTGAGGGCACCCCTGCATGAGCAGGGGTTCCCCTACAAACTGCAGGTCCATTACTCTGGACTTCGTAAGTGTGGGGAAAGCCATTTTTCCAGTGTACTGGCCACAGGTCACTACTTATGTCCAGCTACAAAATGGTAACGCCAAACATGGGCATGTTTGGTATCCAGCATGTCTGAATCATACCCCAGTACTATTGCCAACATTAGTTGCATGATTCCATGCACTTTGGGGGCTCCTTAGAGGACCCCAACCATTGCTCCTACTAGTCTTCTGGGGTTTTCTGGGTCTATGCAAGGAGGGCATATTTGGTGCCCTCCTTGCATAGACCAGTATGAACCAATCCAGGGACCACCAGTCCCTGCTCTGGTGTGAAACTGAACAATGGAAAGGGGAGTGACCACTCCCCTTTCCATCACCACCCCATGGGTCATGCCCAGAGCCCCTCCAGATGGCCACTTGATTCTGCCATCTTGAATCCAAGGTGGGCAGAGGCCCCTGGGGGCCTCTGAGTGGCCAAGTCAGGCAGGTGACATCACAGCCCCCTCCTGATAGGTGGTCACCCTGCTAGGTGACCAATCCCCCTTCCTCGGCTATTTAGGGTCTCCCTCTCGGGTGGGTCCTCTGATTAGACATGCAAGATTCCAGCAGGACTCCTCTGAATCATTTACTTAATCTTCTGCCTACCAAGACGGCAAATGGACCCTCCAGGATCCGACAATCTGCAACGACTCTGCCCTGCAACGTTATTTCTCCAGCTCCTTCCAGCAACTGTAACATTTCCCTGGCTGTGCATCCTCTGAAGGCGATGAGTCTTCAGCCTGCACAAGAAGTAAGAAGGATTCTCCATTGGAGTGAAGGAATCACTTACCTGCATCCACAGGCTCCAACTGCACCAACGACCGGCTGTGTGGATCCTCTCTTCTCTGGAACAGCATGGATCCTGTCTCACAGGTGGTGGTCTGCTTGGTCCTCTTTACCAGCTTTCCAACTTGGCAGACTCTAAGCCCTTGCTTCTCCTTGCAGGACACTGCCCCTGTGCACCGCGACTCTTGCAGCTACCAAGGCTTGTTTGTTCCTCCTCCAAGGGATCTCCATGTAGCCCCAGCCTCCAGCACTCTTCCCTGCAAAGCACAGTCTCCTGCCTACTGCTCCAGCGCCATGTGATTCCTCTTCAGGTGTGCTGAGGGGACCTTAGTGCGACTCCTGTACCTGCTGCCCATGGGTTGCCTGTGGAGGCTGTCTCCTCTTCTTGTGACTCTCCCAGCTGCTGAGGGTCACCTCGGACTGCCCTCTTTGGGTCAAGTCCCCTAAGCCCTGCTGGTCATCTTTAGCCTTGCAAAACCCTCTTCTCCAACTCTTTCATTTGCCAAGACTTGGTGATGGTTTTCCAACACCACTGACCGCCTGCATCACGACCGCCAACGTAGGACACTACTTGCATTACTTCTGGAACTCCTCTTCTGCTCCTGTGCTGCCTTGCTGACTTTCTTCATCCACCGTCAACCTGGTCCTGCATCCACAGAAGGGTGGGTAGTGTCTCCTGCCACAGCCAGACACTTTAACTTGAACTGGATTTGGTCCCCTTCTTTTGCAGGTCCTTTTCTGTCAGGATCCACCATTGGTTTCTTCCAGTCTTGTCTGGGTCTTGCACAGTCCTTTCCCAAATTTCTCCTGTGGGTTTGGGGAGAAAACAGATTCTTACCTCTTCTCTCTTGGTCACCGAGGGGCACCCTAGTACTTACCTCTTGGGGTTCCTACTTCCTCCATCTCCCTTCTGCTGATTCCACTTCCTTGGGTGGGGGACTGCCTTTCAGATTCCACTGTGTATATGGTTTGGTCTCCTCCCAGGGCCCTCACTACTTACTTTTGTTTTTACTATTGCTGTTGCTTTCTATGCTAATCACTGACTTCTAAGCTGTACATAAGTGTGTTTACTTACCTTCTGTCGGAGCATTGTCTATTCAGTGTTGGGGGAGCTAAGGGTGGAGGATCAAATTATTAGTAGGGTCCGTGAGTTTCCATACTTAAGGATTATCCTCCAGCACGCCGTGGGACATCTTCTGTGCAAAGGAGAAGTTCCTGGCATCTTCCGTTGTTACAGAATCTTCAGCTTCTTCCACCCAGAGGCAGCCATTTTGCACCTTCATTCGGGGTTTATTGGGCTCCTGCCCCCTCCCCCCCCCCCCCCAGACACTTTTGTGACTCTTGGACTTGGTCCCCTTCCTTTGCAGGTCCTCAGGTCCAGGAATCCATCTTCAGTGCTTTGCAGTCTGTTGTGGTCTTTGCAGAATCTATCACGACTTTAGTGTGTTTCTGGGGAAGTAGGGTAACTTTACTCCTGCTTTTCAGGGTCTTGGGGTGGTGTATTTTGGACACCCTTAGTGTTTTCTTACACTCCCAGCGACTGTCTACACTCTACACTAGGTCTGGGGTCCCTAAGTGATTTGCATTCCACTTTCTTAGTAAATGGTTTGTGTTGCCCCTAGGCCTATTGCATCCTATTGTATTCTACAGCGTTTGCACTACTTTTCTAACTGTTTACTTACCTGATTTTGGTATGTGTAGGAAGTTGGCTCTGTATGTGCTATTTCAAAGTAAGGAATAGCATGCACAGAGTCCAAGGGTTCCCCTTAGAGGTAAAATAGTGGTAAAAAATAGATAATACTAATGCTCTATTTTGTGGTAGTGTGGTCGAGCAGTAGGCTTATCCAAGGAGTAGTGTTAAGCATTTGTTGTACATACCCATAGACAATAAATGAGGTACACACACTCAGAGACAAATCCAGCCAATAGGTTTTTATATAGAAAAATATCTTTTCTTAGTTTATTTTAAGAACCACAGGTTCAAATTCTACATGTAATATCTCATTCGAAAGGTATTGCAGGTAAGTACTTTAGGAACTTTAAATCATAAAAATTGCATGTATACTTTTCAAGTTATTGACAAATAGCTGTTTTAAAAGTGGACACTTAGTGCAATTTTCACAGTTCCTAGGGGAGGTAAGTTTTTGTTAGTTTTACCAGGTAAGTAAGACACTTACAGGGTTCAGTTCTTGGTCCAAGGTAGCCCACCGTTGGGGGTTCAGGGCAACCCCAAAGTCACCACACCAGCAGCTCAGGGCCGGTCAGGTGCAGAGTTCAAAGTGGTGCCCAAAACACATAGGCTAGAATGGAGAGAAGGGGGTGCCCCGGTTCCGGTCTGTTTGCAGGTAAGTACCCGCGTCTTCGGAGGGCAGACCAGGGGGGTTTTGTAGGGCACCGGGGGGGACACAAGCCCACACAGAAATTTCACCCTCAGCAGCGCGGGGGCGGCCGGGTGCAGTGTAGAAACAGGCGTCGGGTTCGCAATGTTAGTCTATGAGAGATCTCGGGATCTCTTCAGCGCTGCCGGCAGGCAAGGGGGGGGTTCCTCGGGGAAACCTCCACTTGGGCAAGGGAGAGGGACTCCTGGGGGTCACTTCTCCAGTGAAAGTCCGGTCCTTCAGGTCCTGGGGGCTGCGGGTGCAGGGTCTCTCCCAGGTGTCGGGACTTAGGATTCAAAGAGTCGCGGTCAGGGGAAGCCTCGGGATTCCCTCTGCAGGCGGCGCTGTGGGGGCTCAGGGGGGACAGGTTTTTGTACTCACAGTCTTAGAGTAGCCCTGGGGTCCCTCCTGAGGTGTTGGATCGCCACCAGCCGAGTCGGGGTCGCCGGGTGCAGTGTTGCAAGTCTCACGCTTCTTGCGGGGAGCTTGCAGGGTTCTTTAAAGCTGCTGGAAACAAAGTTGCAGCTTTTCTTGGAGCAGGTCCGCTGTCCTCGGGAGTTTCTTGTCTTTTCGAAGCAGGGGCAGTCCTCAGAGGATGTCGAGGTCGCTGGTCCCTTTGGAAGGCGTCGCTGGAGCAGGATCTTTGGAAGGCAGGAGACAGGCCGGTGAGTTTCTGGAGCCAAGGCAGTAGTCGTCTTCTGGTCTTCCTCTGCAGGGGTTTTCAGCTAGGCAGTCCTTCTTCTTGTAGTTGCAGGAATCTAATTTTCTAGGGTTTAGGGTAGCCCTTAAATACTAAATTTAAGGGCGTGTTTAGGTCTGGGGGGTTAGTAGCCAATGGCTACTAGCCCTGAGGGTGGGTACACCCTCTTTGTGCCTCCTCCCAAGGGGAGGGGGTCACAATCCTAACCCTATTGGGGGAATCCTCCATCTGCAAGATGGAGGATTTCTAAAAGTCAGAGTCACCTCAGCTCAGGACACCTTAGGGGCTGTCCTGACTGGCCAGTGACTCCTCCTTGTTGCTTTCTTTGTTCCCTCCAGCCTTGCCGCCAAAAGTGGGGGCCGTGGCCGGAGGGGGCGGGCAACTCCACTAAGCTGGAGTGCCCTGCTGGGCTGTGACAAAGGGGTGAGCCTTTGAGGCTCACCGCCAGGTGTTACAGCTCCTGCCTGGGGGAGGTGTTAGCATCTCCACCCAGTGCAGGCTTTGTTACTGGCCTCAGAGTGACAAAGGCACTCTCCCCATGGGGCCAGCAACATGTCTCTGGTGTGGCAGGCTGCTGGAACTAGTCAGCCTACACAGACAGTCGGTTAAGTTTCAGGGGGCACCTCTAAGGTGCCCTCTGTGGTGTATTTTACAATAAAATGTACACTGGCATCAGTGTGCATTTATTGTGCTGAGAAGTTTGATACCAAACTTCCCAGTTTTCAGTGTAGCCATTATGGTGCTGTGGAGTTCGTGTTTGACAGACTCCCAGACCATATACTCTTATGGCTACCCTGCACTTACAATGTCTAAGGTTTTGTTTAGACACTGTAGGGGTACCATGCTCATGCACTGGTACCCTCACCTATGGTATAGTGCACCCTGCCTTAGGGCTGTAAGGCCTGCTAGAGGGGTGTCTTACCTATACTGCATAGGCAGTGAGAGGCTGGCATGGCACCCTGAGGGGAGTTCCATGTCGACTTACTCGTTTGGTCCTCACTAGCACACACAAGCTGGCAAGCAGTGTGTCTGTGCTGAGTGAGAGGTCTCCAGGGTGGCATAAGACATGCTGCAGCCCTTAGAGACCTTCCTTGGCATCAGGGCCCTTGGTACTAGAAGTACCAGTTACAAGGGACTTATCTGGATGCCAGGGTCTGCCAATTGTGGATACAAAAGTACAGGTTAGGGAAAGAACACTGGTGCTGGGGCCTGGTTAGCAGGCCTCAGCACACTTTCAATTGTAAACATAGCATCAGCAAAGGCAAAAAGTCAGGGGGCAACCATGCCAAGGAGGCATTTCCTTACACAACCCCCCCCCCCCAAACGAAAGAGGATGAGACTAACCTTTCCCAAGAGAGTCTTCATTTTCTAAGTGGAAGAACCTGGAAAGGCCATCTGCATTGGCATGGGCAGTCCCAGGTCTGTGTTCCACTATAAAGTCCATTCCCTGTAGGGAGATGGACCACCTCAACAGTTTAGGATTTTCACCTTTCATTTGCATCAGCCATTTGAGAGGTCTGTGGTCAGTTTGAACTAGGAAGTGAGTCCCAAAGAGGTATGGTCTCAGCTTCTTCAGGGACCAAACCACAGCAAAGGCCTCCCTCTCAATGGCACTCCAACGCTGCTCCCTGGGGAGTAACCTCCTGCTAATGAAAGCAACAGGCTGGTCAAGGCCATCATCATTTGTTTGGGACAAAACTGCCCCTATCCCATGTTCAGAGGCATCAGTCTGCACAATGAACTGCTTAGAATAATCTGGAGCTTTTAGAACTGGTGCTGAGCACATTGCTTGTTTCAGGGTGTCAAAGGCCTGTTGGCATTCCACAGTCCAGTTCACTTTCTTGGGCATTTTCTTGGAGGTGAGTTCAGTGAGGGCTGTCACAATGGATCCATATCCCTTCACAAACCTCCTGTAATACCCAGTCAAGCCAAGGAATGCCCTGACTTGAGTCTGGGTTTTTGGAGCTACCCAGTCCAGAATAGTCTGGATCTTGGGTTGGAGTGGCTGAACTTGGCCTCCACCTACAAGGTGTCCCAAGTAAACCACAGTTCCCTGCCCTATCTGGCATTTGGATGCCTTGATAGAGAGGCCTGCAGATTGCAGAGCCTTCAAAACCTTCTTCAGGTGGACCAGGTGATCCTGCCAGGTGGAGCTAAAGACAGCAATATCATCAAGATAAGCTGTGCTAAAGGACTCCAAGCCAGCAAGCACTTGATTCACCAACCTTTGGAAGGTGGCAGGGGCATTCTTTAAACCAAAGGGCATAACAGTAAACTGATAATGCCCATCAGGTGTGGAGAATGCTGTTTTCTCTTTTGCTCCAGGTGCCATTTTTATTTGCCAGTACCCTGCTGTCAAGTCAAAGGTACTTAAGAATTTGGCAGCACCTAATTTGTCTATGAGCTCATCAGCTCTTGGAATTGGATGAGCATCTGTCTTGGTGACAGAATTGAGCCCTCTGTAGTCCACACAAAACCTCATCTCTTTCTTTCCATCTTTGGTGTGAGGTTTGGGGACTAAGACCACTGGGCTAGCCCAGGGGCTGTCAGAGCGCTCAATTACTCCCAATTCCAGCATCTTGTGGACTTCCACCTTGAGGCTTTCCTTAACATGGTCAGACTGTCTAAAGATTTTGTTTTTGACAGGCATGCTGTCTCCTGTGTCCACATCATGGGTACACAGGTGTGTCTGACCAGGGGTTAAGGAGAAGAGTTCAGGAAACTGTTGTAGGACTCTCCTACAATCAGCTTGCTGTTGGCCAGAGAGGGTGTCTGAGTAGATCACTCCATCTACTGTGCCATCTTTTGGGTCTGATGACAGAAGATCAGGGAGAGGTTCACTCTCTGCCTCCTGATCCTCATCTGTTACCATCAACAGATTCACATCAGCCCTGTCATGGAAGAGCTTAAGGCGGTTCACATGGATCACCCTCTTGGGGCTCCTGCTTGTGCCCAGGTCCACCAGGTAGGTGACCTGACTCTTCCTTTCTAGCACTGGGTAAGGGCCACTCCATTTGTCCTGGAGTGCCCTGGGAGCCACAGGCTCCAGAACCCAGACTTTCTGCCCTGGTTGGAACTCAACCAGTGCAGCCTTTTGGTCATACCAAAACTTCTGGAGCTGTTGGCTGGCCTCAAGGTTTTTGGTTGCCTTTTCCATGTACTCTGCCATTCTAGAGCGAAGGCCAAGTACATAGTCCACTATGTCCTGTTTAGGCTCATGGAGAGGTCTCTCCCAGCCTTCTTTAACAAGGGCAAGTGGTCCCCTTACAGGATGACCAAACAGAAGTTCAAAGGGTGAGAATCCTACTCCCTTCTGTGGCACCTCTCTGTAAGCGAAAAGCAGACATGGCAAGAGGACATCCCATCTCCTTTTGAGTTTTTCTGGGAGCCCCATGATCATGCCTTTTAATGTCTTGTTGAATCTCTCAACCAAGCCATTAGTTTGTGGATGGTATGGTGTAGTGAATTTATAAGTCACTCCACACTCATTCCACATGTGCTTTAGGTATGCTGACATAAAGTTGGTACCTCTGTCAGACACCACCTCCTTAGGGAAACCCACTCTGGTAAAGATACCAATGAGGGCCTTGGCTACTGCAGGGGCAGTAGTCGACCTAAGGGGAATAGCTTCAGGGTACCTGGTAGCATGATCCACTACTACCAGGATATACATATTTCCTGAGGCTGTGGGAGGTTCTAGTGGACCAACTATGTCCACACCCACTCTTTCAAAGGGAACCCCCACCACTGGAAGTGGAATGAGGGGGGCCTTTGGATGCCCACCTGTCTTACCACTGGCTTGACAGGTGGGGCAGGAGAGGCAAAACTCCTTAACCATGTTGGACATATTGGGCCAGTAGAAGTGGTTGACTAACCTCTCCCACGTCTTGGTTTGTCCCAAATGTCCAGCAAGGGGAATGTCATGGGCCAATGTTAGGATGAACTTCCTGAACAGCTGAGGCACTACCACTCTCCTAGTGGCACCAGGTTTGGGGTCTCTGGCCTCAGTGTACAGGAGTCCGTCTTCCCAATAGACCCTATGTGCTCCATTTTTCTTGCCTTTGGACTCTTCAGCAGCTTGCTGCCTAAGGCCTTCAAGAGAGGGACAGGTTTCTTGTCCCTTACACAGCTCCTCCCTTGAGGGTCCCCCTGGGCCTAAGAGCTCAACCTGGTAAGGTTCAAGCTCCAAAGGCTCAGTTCCCTCAGAGGGCAGAACTTCTTCCTGAGAAGAGAGGTTCCCTTTTTTTTGCTGTGTTGCAGTTGGTTTCCCAACTGACTTTCCTTTTCTCTTGGTAGGCTGGGCCATTCTTCCAGACTCCAGCTCTACTTGTTCACCCTGTGCCTTGCATTGTGCTCTTGTTTTCACACACACCAGTTCAGGGATACCCAGCATTGCTGCATGGGTTTTTAGTTCTACCTCAGCCCATGCTGAGGACTCCAGGTCATTTCCAAGCAGACAGTCCACTGGGATATTTGAGGAGACCACCACCTGTTTCAGGCCATTGACCCCTCCCCATTCTAAAGTAACCATTGCCATGGGATGTACTTTTCTCTGATTGTCAGCGTTGGTGACTGTGTAAGTTTTTCCAGTCAGGTATTGGCCAGGGGAAACCAGTTTCTCTGTCACCATGGTGACACTGGCACCTGTATCCCTCAGGCCCTCTATTCTAGTCCCATTAATTAAGAGTTGCTGTCTGTATTTTTGCATGTTAGGCGGCCAGACAGCTAGTGTGGCTAAATCCACCCCACCCTCAGAAACTAGAGTAGCTTCAGTGTGGACCCTGATTTGCTCTGGGCACACTGTTGATCCCACTTGGAGACTAGCCATACCAGTGTTACCTGGATGGGAGTTTGGAGTGGAACCTTTCTTGGGACAGGCCTTGTCTCCAGTTTGGTGTCCATGCTGTTTACAGCTATGACACCAGGCCTTTTTGGGATCAAAGTTTTTACCCTTGTACCCATTGTTTTGTGAAGAGGCTCTGGGCCCACCCTCCTGTGCAGGTTTTTGGGGGCCTGTAGAAGACTCTTTGCTATTTTTAGTTTTGGTTGTCTCATCACCCTTCCCCTGGGGAGTCTTTGTGACCCCTTTCTTTTGGTCACCCCCTGTTGAAGTCTTGGACACCCTTGTCTTGACCCAATGGTCCGCCTTCTTTCCCAATTCTTGGGGAGAAATTGGTCCTAGGTCTACCAGATGCTGATGCAGTTTATCATTGAAACAATTACTCAATAGGTGTTCTTTCACAAATAAATTGTACAGCCCATCATAATTACTTACACCACTGCCTTGAATCCAACCATCTAGTGTGTTCACTGAGTAGTCAACAAAGTCAACCCAGGTCTGGCTCGAGGATTTTTGAGCCCCCCTGAACCTAATCCTGTACTCCTCAGTGGAGAATCCAAAGCCCTCAATCAGGGTACCCTTCATGAGGTCATAAGATTCTGCATCTTTTCCAGAGAGTGTGAGGAGTCTATCCCTACAC
This sequence comes from Pleurodeles waltl, assembly GCF_031143425.1. NCBI lineage: Eukaryota > Metazoa > Chordata > Amphibia > Caudata > Salamandridae > Pleurodeles > Pleurodeles waltl. The sequence continues at coordinate 423,206,862 of NC_090450.1, read as the reverse complement.
TTTCCAGTGAACATTTCCCAAAGGAGAGCACCCCAGTGAGACCTGTTCACTTTTCTGGTTACACAAGCCCTCTCAAAAGCTGTGAACCATTTGGTGATGTCATCACCATCTTCATATTTTGTCACAATCCCTTTGGGGATTTTTAACATGTCAGGAGAATCTCTGACCCTATTTATATTGCTGCCACCATTGATGGGTCCTAGGCCCATCTCTTGTCTTTCCCTTTCTATGGCTAGGAGCTGTCTCTCTAAAGCCAATCTTTTGGCCATCCTGGCTAACAGGAGGTCATCTTCACTGAGAGCATCCTCAGTGATTTCAGAAATGTGGGACCCTCCTGTGAGGGACTCACTATTTCTGACTAACACAGTTGGAGACAGGACTTGAGGGGTCCTGTTCTCCCTATTTAGGACTGGAGGAGGGACATTGGCCTCCAAGTCACTAATTTCTTCCTCTGTGAGGTCATCATCAGAGGGGTTGGCTTTTTCAAACTCTGCCAACAGCTCCTGGAGCTGAATTTTGGTAGGTCTGGAGCCAATGGTTATTTTTTTGATATTACAGAGAGACCTTAGCTCCCTCATCTTAAGATGGAGGTAAGGTGTGGTGTCGAGTTCCACCACATTCATCTCTGTATCAGACATTATTTTGCTAAGAGTTGGAAGACTTTTTAAAGAATCTAAAACTGTTTCTAGAATCTAATTTCAAACTTTTAACAAACTTTTAAACTCTAAAAGACAATGCTAAACAGGGACTTAACACACAAGGCCCTAGCAGGACTTTTAAGAATTTAGAAAAATTTCAAATTGCAAAAATGAATTTCTAATGACAATTTTGGAATTTGTCGTGTGATCAGGTATTGGCTGAGTAGTCCAGCAAATGCAAAGTCTTGTATCCCACCGCTGCCACCAATGTAGGAAGTTGGCTCTGTATGTGCTATTTCAAAGTAAGGAATAGCATGCACAGAGTCCAAGGGTTCCCCTTAGAGGTAAAATAGTGGTAAAAAATAGATAATACTAATGCTCTATTTTGTGGTAGTGTGGTCGAGCAGTAGGCTTATCCAAGGAGTAGTGTTAAGCATTTGTTGTACATACCCATAGACAATAAATGAGGTACACACACTCAGAGACAAATCCAGCCAATAGGTTTTTATATAGAAAAATATCTTTTCTTAGTTTATTTTAAGAACCACAGGTTCAAATTCTACATGTAATATCTCATTCGAAAGGTATTGCAGGTAAGTACTTTAGGAACTTTAAATCATAAAAATTGCATGTATACTTTTCAAGTTATTGACAAATAGCTGTTTTAAAAGTGGACACTTAGTGCAATTTTCACAGTTCCTAGGGGAGGTAAGTTTTTGTTAGTTTTACCAGGTAAGTAAGACACTTACAGGGTTCAGTTCTTGGTCCAAGGTAGCCCACCGTTGGGGGTTCAGGGCAACCCCAAAGTCACCACACCAGCAGCTCAGGGCCGGTCAGGTGCAGAGTTCAAAGTGGTGCCCAAAACACATAGGCTAGAATGGAGAGAAGGGGGTGCCCCGGTTCCGGTCTGTTTGCAGGTAAGTACCCGCGTCTTCGGAGGGCAGACCAGGGGGGTTTTGTAGGGCACCGGGGGGGACACAAGCCCACACAGAAATTTCACCCTCAGCAGCGCGGGGGCGGCCGGGTGCAGTGTAGAAACAGGCGTCGGGTTCGCAATGTTAGTCTATGAGAGATCTCGGGATCTCTTCAGCGCTGCCGGCAGGCAAGGGGGGGGGTTCCTCGGGGAAACCTCCACTTGGGCAAGGGAGAGGGACTCCTGGGGGTCACTTCTCCAGTGAAAGTCCGGTCCTTCAGGTCCTGGGGGCTGCGGGTGCAGGGTCTCTCCCAGGTGTCGGGACTTAGGATTCAAAGAGTCGCGGTCAGGGGAAGCCTCGGGATTCCCTCTGCAGGCGGCGCTGTGGGGGCACAGGGGGGACAGGTTTTTGTACTCACAGTCTTAGAGTAGTCCTGGGGTCCCTCCTGAGGTGTTGGATCGCCACCAGCCGAGTCGGGGTCGCCGGGTGCAGTGTTGCAAGTCTCACGCTTCTTGCGGGGAGCTTGCAGGGTTCTTTAAAGCTGCTGGAAACAAAGTTGCAGCTTTTCTTGGAGCAGGTCCGCTGTCCTCTGGAGTTTCTTGTCTTTTTGAAGCAGGGGCAGTCCTCAGAGGATGTCGAGGTCGCTGGTCCCTTTGGAAGGCGTCGCTGGAGCAGGATCTTTGGAAGGCAGGAGACAGGCCGGTGAGTTTCTGGAGCCAAGGCAGTAGTCGTCTTCTGGTCTTCCTCTGCAGGGGTTTTCAGCTAGGCAGTCCTTCTTCTTGTAGTTGCAGGAATCTAATTTTCTAGGGTTTAGGGTAGCCCTTAAATACTAAATTTAAGGGCGTGTTTAGGTCTGGGGGGGTTAGTAGCCAATGGCTACTAGCCCTGAGGGTGGGTACACCCTCTTTGTGCCTCCTCCCAAGGGGAGGGGGTCACAATCCTAACCCTATTGGGGGAATCCTCCATCTGCAAGATGGAGGATTTCTAAAAGTCAGAGTCACCTCAGCTCAGGACACCTTAGGGGCTGTCCTGACTGGCCAGTGACTCCTCCTTGTTGCTTTCTTTGTTCCCTCCAGCCTTGCCGCCAAAAGTGGGGGCCGTGGCCGGAGGGGGCGGGCAACTCCACTAAGCTGGAGTGCCCTGCTGGGCTGTGACAAAGGGGTGAGCCTTTGAGGCTCACCGCCAGGTGTTACAGCTCCTGCCTGGGGGAGGTGTTAGCATCTCCACCCAGTGCAGGCTTTGTTACTGGCCTCAGAGTGACAAAGGCACTCTCCCCATGGGGCCAGCAACATGTCTCTGGTGTGGCAGGCTGCTGGAACTAGTCAGCCTACACAGACAGTCGGTTAAGTTTCAGGGGGCACCTCTAAGGTGCCCTCTGTGGTGTATTTTACAATAAAATGTACACTGGCATCAGTGTGCATTTATTGTGCTGAGAAGTTTGATACCAAACTTCCCAGTTTTCAGTGTAGCCATTATGGTGCTGTGGAGTTCGTGTTTGACAGACTCCCAGACCATATACTCTTATGGCTACCCTGCACTTACAATGTCTAAGGTTTTGTTTAGACACTGTAGGGGTACCATGCTCATGCACTGGTACCCTCACCTATGGTATAGTGCACCCTGCCTTAGGGCTGTAAGGCCTGCTAGAGGGGTGTCTTACCTATACTGCATAGGCAGTGAGAGGCTGGCATGGCACCCTGAGGGGAGTGCCATGTCGACTTACTCGTTTGGTCCTCACTAGCACACACAAGCTGGCAAGCAGTGTGTCTGTGCTGAGTGAGAGGTCTCCAGGGTGGCATAAGACATGCTGCAGCCCTTAGAGACCTTCCTTGGCATCAGGGCCCTTGGTACTAGAAGTACCAGTTACAAGGGACTTATCTGGATGCCAGGGTCTGCCAATTGTGGATACAAAAGTACAGGTTAGGGAAAGAACACTGGTGCTGGGGCCTGGTTAGCAGGCCTCAGCACACTTTCAATTGTAAACATAGCATCAGCAAAGGCAAAAAGTCAGGGGGCAACCATGCCAAGGAGGCATTTCCTTACAGTATGTGTGTATATTTTGTGGATTTTACTTACCTCCTTAGGGAGTATATCCTCTGAGATATTTTTGGCACATTGTCACTAAAATAAAGTACCTTTATTTTTAGTAACTCTGGGTATTGTGATTCTTATGATATAGTGCTATATGATATAAGTGGTATAGTAGGAACTTTGCATGTCTCCTCGTTCAGCCTAAGCTTCTCTGCTATAGCTACCTCTATCAGCCTAACCTGCTAGAACACTACTAATCTACTAATAAGGGATAACTGGAACTGGCACAAGGTGTAAGTACCACTAGATACCCGCTATAAACCAGGCCAGCCTCCTAAACAGGGTTCTCTGTTCTTTTTTGCTTCCTAGCTTGTGCTCTGTTAAGGGCAAAGATGTGCTCGGGAATGCCCAGCATTGCTGCATGGGCCTCCAATTCCGCTTCAGCCCAAGCTGAAGTCTCCAAGTCATTACCTAGCAGACATTCTACAGGTACATCAGCAGACACTACAACCTTTTTAGGGCCAGTAAACCCCCCCCCCGCTGAAACCAATAACTGCCATGGGGTGGCACAAAGTTTTATTATCAGCATCAGTCACTTGGTACGTGTGACCAAGTAGGTGTTGCTCAGGAGACAACAGCTTTTCAGTCACTATAGTGACAATGGCACCTGTGTCCCTGTAGGCCTCAGCCTCAACACCATTGATTAAGGGATGCTGCCTGTACTCATTCATATTAAAGGGTCAGGCAGCTAGGGTGGCAAAGTCAACACCCCCATTAGAGACTAAACACAGCCTCACTGGTTTCCCTGACTAGTCCAGATCACGCTACAGTCCCCAAGGTGAGCCCAGCTATACTTCTTGACTGATTATTACTAGTGTTATCACCACTACTGCTATTGCTCGGGGCACTAGAGGAAGAAGCAGTGTTAGTAGTGGTGGGGGGTTTGGTGCCTTTCTTGAAACAGTAGCCGTCTCCTCCCCTATGGCTTTTGTTTTTACACATGTAGCACCAATGCTTTTTTTTTTTTTTTTTTAAAGAAGTTGAGGAAGAGGATTTATTCCCACCCCAGAGGAGTTTTGTGGGCCTGACGAAGACTCTTTAGTTTTTATCTTTGTCCTCACCCTTATCCTGATGCTTTCCTGCTTTCTTTGTCTTGTGGTTACCCCTTGTTAGAGTTTTTCTACTCACCCTTGTGCGGACCCATTTGTCTGCCTTCTTTTTCAGTTCTTGGGGAGAGGTCAGATCAGAGTCCTGATTAAACTGATCAGATATACAATTATTCAAAATATGCTCTCTCTGAATTAAATTGTATAAGCTCTGGTAGTCACTTACTTTGCTCCCCTGCAACCAGCCTTCCACAGCTTTCACAGAACAGTCCACAAAATATACCCAATCTTGGGAGGACTCTTTTTTGGTTTCAATAAACTTGATCCAGTAATATTCAGTGGTCAAACCAAAACCATCTAGCAGTGCACTTTTCAGAGCTGTATAGTTGTCTGCATCTTTCTCTCTGACAGTGACAAGTTTATCTCTGCCTTTGTCAGAGAAGGAGAGAGACAGATTTGCTGCCCACTGCATTTGGGGGACCTTCTGAACTTTACAGGCCCTTTCCAAAGTAGTGAACCATTTGTAAACATCATCTCCCACCTTGAAGGTTGGGACTATCTTGCTCAGGTTCCTGGAATCACATGAGTCTTCCTTGATTTTGGTGTCCCTAAAGCTAAGATTGCTGCCATCATGGGGTGCTAACCCCAAACCATGTATTTTCCTCTCTTTTGCCAAGGCCTCCCTATCGTCCTTCTGTTTGCCAGCATTGCCCTGGTCAGCTTGGGGAAGTAAGCCAAGAAGTAGTCTGTAGGAAGTTGGCTCTGTATATACTACCTCAAAGTGAGAGACAGTGTGCACAGAGTCCAAGAGTTCCTCTTAGAGCTTCATAGTGGCAAAATTAGATAATACTAATGCTCCATTTTATGGTAGTGTGGTCGAGCTTTAGGCTTATCAGAGGTTAGTGTTAAGCATTTGTTGTACCCACACAGGCAATAAATGAGGAACACACACTCAGACGTAACTCCAGGCCAATAGTTTTTATATAGAAAAATATATTTTCTTAATTTATTTTAGAACCACAAGATTCAGGATTTGAAGTAAATACATAAAATGCAAGGTACTCCACACAGGTAAGTAAAGAACTTTGAATTTTTAGTTAAAATGGCAGTTTAAATATTTTAAAAGTGGACACAGTGTAAAAATCAACAGTTCCTGGGGGAGGTAAGTAAGGTTACATTACTGAGGTAAGTAAAGCACTTACAAGTTCAGTTTCCTGGGCATAAGCAGCTCACCGTTGGGGGTTCAAGGCAACCCCAATGTCACCGCACCAGCAACACAGGGCCGGTCAGGTGCAGAGGTCAAAGAAGGGCCCAAAACACATACGCGCCTATGAAGAACAGGGGTGCTCCGGTTCCGGTCTGCTGGCAGGTAAGTACCTGCAATCCTCTGAGAGCAGACCAGGGGGGTTTTGTAGAGACTGGGGGGGGACACAAGCAAGCACACAAAACACATCCTGAGGGCACAGGGGGGCTTCTCGGGCCAGCCACCTAATGGGCTAGGCAGAGGGCTGCCTGATGGTCACTCCTCCACTGGAGTTTGGTTCCTCTCGGTCCTGGGGGCTGCGCAGGTTCCTTGTTACCAGGCATTCGCGGTCAGGGGGAGCTTCTGGATCCTCTCTGCAGGCGTTGCAGTGGGGGTGCAGGGGGGTCGTCTCAGGTCACTCACAAGGTCGCAGTAGCCTGGGAGTCCTCTCTGCAGTGTTGGTTCTATGGAGCTCGAGCTGGGGGCGTTGGATGCATTGTGTGAAGTCTCACACTTCCGGCAGGAAGAGTGAGGTCTTTAAAAGTTGCTTCTTTGTTGCAGATATGTTGCTGTTGTTGAACAGTGCCCGAGTGTTCTCTGGAGTTTCTTGGTCCTTCAGGTTCAGGGCAGTCCTCAGAGGTCGCTGGTTTCTGTTGGTTGCGTCTCTGTGCAGGTCTGGAGACAGGCCGGTAGGGCTGGGGCCAAGTCAGTTTTCATCTCTGTCTATGCAGGTCTTTCAGGTCAGCAGTCCTCTGTGTAGGAATCTGATTTCCTGGGTTCTGGGTCGCCCCTAAATACTAAATTTAGGGGGGTGTTTAGGTCAGGAGGGCAGTAGTCAATGGCTACTGTCCTGGAGGGTGGCTACACCCTCTTTGTGCCTCCTCCCTGAGGGGAGGGGGGGCACATCCCTAATCCTATTGGGGGAATCCTCCAAACTCAAGATGGAGGATTTCTAAAGGTAGAGGTCACCTCAGCTCAGGACACCTTAGGGGCTGTCTTGAATGGTGGGTGACGACTCCTTGTTTTTCTCATTATCCTGTCCTGCCTTGGCGCCAAAAGGGGGGGCAGAGGCCGGACGGGAATCTCTACTAGCTGGGATGCCCTGGGGTGCTGTAACAAAAGGCTCAAGCCTTTGAGGCTCACCGCCAGGTGTTAAAGTTCCTGCAGGGGGAGGTGAGAAGCACCTCCAGCCAGTACAGGCTTTGTTCCTGGCCACAGAGTGACAAAGGCACTCTCCCCATGTGGCCAGAAAGTCGTCTGGTTGTGGCAGGCTGGTAGAAACCCTGCCTTGGGGCTGTAAGGCCTGCTAGAGGGGTGACTTATCTATGCCACAGGCAGTGTGAGGTGGGCATGGCACCCTGAGTGGAGTGCCATGTCGACTTCGTCATTTTCTCCCCACCAGCACACACAAGCTATGAGGCAGTGTGCATGTGCTGAGTGATGGTTCCCCAAGGTGGCATAAGACATGCTGCAGCCCTCAGAGACCTTCCCTGGCATCAGGGCCCTTGTTACCAGGGGTACCATTTACAAGGAATCTGTGTGCCAGGGCTGTGCCAATTTTGAGAACAAAGGTACAGTTTAGGGAAAAAAACACTGGTGCTGGGGCCTGGTTAGCAGGGTCCCAGCACACTTTCAATCATAACTGGCATCAACAAAAGGCAAAAAGTCAGGGGGTAACCATGCCAATGAGGCATTTCCTTACATAGACTTTTATTGGAATTTCTCCCAGTCTTCAATTTTCTAGTAGCACACATCTCCCTCAGCTCATGGAAGGTAAGACCCTTATATTGAGAGTCTGGAGCCTCAGAGTTGTGATCTACTGAAATACATTTTCTTCTTAGAGTGGTGTAGGTGTACCTAACTATTCTAACAACTAGGCTCCCAGGAAAGATTGGAGCAAGGACTATACTAGACCCCTAGCTTACCCAAACATAGGAGAGTAGCAATCCTAAGAAATAAGTGTAGTGTGTGCCTAGAAGCTAGTAATGGTCTTTTTTTGTGGAAAGTAACCAGTGACAGAGTGGTAAGGCAACTGCAAGTGTCTTATCCCACTGCTGAACTACCAGTGTAGGAAGCTGGCCTGCTGTGTGGTGAGCACCTCAGGTGTTATCACCTTATACCAGTTATCCCCTATTAGTGAGGTGTAGACAGTGTAAAGGAAGTCAGGACTCTCCAGAGGTAGCTGAGGATGATCAGCCAAGACTTATCCAGGAGTTATGTAAAAGCTTAAGCAATACTACTACAGTCACACAGCACTTAAAGACATGAAAGAACCACACAGTGTCATAAAAATAAAGGTACTTGTAGGAGGCTGGCCTGGCTTATAGTGGGTACCTTGTACCTACAACCTGTGCCAGGTCCATTTATCCCTTATTAGTAGAATAGAGGTGTTTCTAGCAGCTTAGGCTGATAGAAGGTAGCTATGGCAAAGCAGCTTAGGCTGAATTAGGAGACATGCAAAGCTCCTACTATACCACTTATATCACATAGCACACTATCATAAGAAAACACAATACTCAGAGTTACTAAAAATAAAGGTACTTTATTTTAGTGACAATATGCCAAAAGTATCTCAGAGAATACCCTCACTTAGGAGGTAAGTAACATGCACAAGTTATATGTAAACAAACCCAAAACAGGTAAATAACAGTAAGAAAAGTGGTGCGAACAATGTAGAATCACAATAGGATGCAATAGGCAAACATAGGTCATGGGGCAACACAAACCATATACTCCAAAAGTGGAATGCGAATCACGAATGGACCCCAGACCTATAGGAGATTGTAGAGGGTCGCTGGGACTGTGAGAAAACAGAAAGGATGTTCAAAATACCCCACCCCAAGACCCTAGAAAGTAGGAGTAAAGTTACCCTACTAACCCAGAAAGACACAATAGTCGTGATAAGGGGATTCTGCAAGAACCACAAGCACCAGCAAAACACTGAAGATGGATTCCTGGACCTGAGGACCTGAAAAGGAAGGGGACCAAGTCCAAGAGTAGGGATCGTGTCCAGGGGGGGCAGGAGCCCAGGAAAACCCGGATGAAGGTGCAAAAGGGCTGCCTCCGGGTGGAAGAAGCCAAAGATTCTGCAACAACGAGAAGGTCTAGGAACTTCTCCTTTGGATGGAAGATGTCCCACGGCTTGCTGGATGTTGCAGAAGTGTTTCCATGCAGAAATACCACAAACAAGCCTTGCCAACTGCAAGGGTCGCAGTAGAGGTTTTTGGGTGCTGCTGGGGACCAGGATGTCGCCCATTGGAAGAGACAGAGGGGGCGCTCAGCAACTCAGAAAGCCCCCACAGAAGCAGGCAGCACCCGCAGAAGTACCGGAGCAGGCACTTGGAAGTTCTGTGAACTCAAGAGTCACAAAAGGAGGGTCCCACGACGTTGGAGTCCAACTCAGCGGGTTGAGCACTGCAGGTCGGAGTGCTGGAGACCCAGGCTAGGCTGTGCACAAAGGAATCCTTGGAGAAGTGCACAGAAGCCTGAACAGCTGCAAATCACGCAGTACACAGGTTTGCTGTCTGGCGTGGGGAGGCAAGGACTTACCTCCACCAAATTTGGACAGAAGGGCCACTGGACTGTGGGAGACACTCGGACCCAGCTCCTGTTTTCCAGGGACCACGCTCGTCAGGATGAGAGGGGACCCAGAGGACCAGTGATGCAGTCTTTTGGTGCCTGCGTTAGCAGGGGGAAGATTCTGTCGACCCACGGGAGATTTCTTCCTGGCTTCCAGTGCAGGGTGAAGGCAGACAGCCCTCAGAGCATGCACCACCAGGAAACAGTCGAGAAAGCCGGCAGGATGAGGCGCTACAATGTTGCTGGTAGTCGTCTTGCTACTTTGTTGCGGTTTTGCAGGCGTCCTGGAGCAGTCAGCGGTCGGTCCTTGGCAGAAGTCAAAGAGGGAAGTGCAGAGGAACTCTGGTGAGCTCTTGCATTCGTTATCTGAAGAATACCCTAGAGGAGAGACACTAAATAGCCAGAAAAGGAGGGTTGGCTACCAAGAAAGGAGGTTTGGCTACCAAGAGAGGTAAGAACCTATCAGGAGGGGTCTCTGACGTCACCTGCTGGCACCGGCCACTCAGAGCAGTCCAGTGTGCCCCCAACACCTCTGAATCCAAGATGGCAGAGGACTAGGACACACTGGAGGAGCTCTGGGCACCTCCCCTGGGAGGTTCTGTTAGGGGAGTGGTCACTCCCCTTTCCTTTGTCCAGTTTCGTGCCAGAGCAGAGCTGGGGGATCCCTGAACCGGTGTAGACTGGCTTATGCAGAGATGGGCACCATCTGTGCCCATCAAAGCATTTCCAGAGACTGGGGGAGGCTACTCCTCCCCAGCCCTTCACACATTCAGGCCACAACTGTGAGCACTGGGGTCCTGGCTAGCAGGATCCCAGTGAGTCGGGCAAAAACAAACTGACACACGTAAAAAATGGGGGTAACGGCGTGGCTGAGGCGTCAAGATGGCGGACGCACTTCTGTAGTGCTCCGGACCACTCTAACGGACACACCATCCAGCCCCATCGGATGACCCTCTTGGCCCTGTGGCCTCGTTGAATTACTGTCACCGCTCCCCCTGTGGGGCAAGGTGTTTTTCGGGCCGATTTTCCGGGCCACTGGACCCGGGCCGGGGGGACCCCAAAATGGCGGAGGACTGCTGAGGCCGCGTTCCTGGGCCTTCGGGGGAGAGACGAGCGGCGGTGACTACTCGCTACGGAGCGGTGGCGGGGCCTGGAATTGGGGCCGGGGGCCCGCATCATCTGGGGCGACCCCCGTGGCTTGGGGGCACTACACCCACCCCCCCTCCCCCTCTACAGCCGGACCGGAATTGAACCGGTGCTCCCTGGGGACCTTCTCCCCCGCCTGGATGGGTGCTGCAGATGCGCCACCCAATGTGCACTGGGACCCGGTCGGGGCACCCGTCTAGGGACAAACGGTGAGTCTCGGCCACTGCCTGCCACCCGGACCTGTACCGAGGCCAGAGACTGTCACCCAGGGGCCAATGAACCGGAATCCTTCTTCTCCCCCTTCCCGTTTTTGAGAAATGACATCGGTGGGAAGGGCCCGTTGAGGGGCAAATAGAGGGTCTCCCGCTGGCCCAACCGGCGGTACACAGGGCCGGAACAGCGGGAGGCAGTGACACATAAAATGGGCACAGAGAGGAGGATCGGGGCCCGGCCTACTGCCTGGAACTACTTTGGGCCTGGTGGCTGCTGAAGGGGGACAGCTGAGACCGCCTCCTCCACTTTCTCTTCGGCACACCGCTGGAACCTGGGTCCGACATCCCGGGAACGCTTGGGGCCGGGACCGGGGCCAGGGACAACGGGTGGGACAAAGCCAAAGCCCCCTTAGAGAGACAGCCTTGGAGCCTGCTAAAATTCACAGAGGAGCCCCACAAAACACACCGCACACCCAGATATTGAAACCTCAACCGGGGCCACGCCGGACTCATCATGGGCAAAGACAAACCAATGCGACAAACGAAGGCCCAGACCTGCATGGACCAGTTCACCACGGGTGCCGCCGGGCCCCGGTCGGAGGACCGGACCCCGGGTGGATGCAGCGAACATCAGGTGGCATCCGGGGACTTGGCAACAATACTCCAGGCAATCCAGGCTTCCCAAGCAGCCGTCGAATCTAAAATTGGGGAAGTTAGAGTGGACGTGGCCCTGGTCAGACAAGACCTCCGCAATGCCACAGCTCGCATCACAGAGGCCGAATCTAGTATCTCCACGGTAGAAGACGATGTAGCCGCCCTCAAAGCCCAGGTTTCCGCGCTGACAGCTCGTACCTCAGAGTTGCATAGGAGAGCCGAAGATGCTGAGAATAGGGCAAGACGAAACAACCTTGCCTGGTGGGCCTTCCTGAAAACACAGCAGAAACATCTCTTGTCCAATACCTAGAGGACTGGCTCCGCTCCTGGATCCCCACCGACCGTCTCACACCATGGTTCGCTGTGGAACGGGCCCACAGGGTCCTACAGGTTAAACCCCCGCCGGGTGCCTCACCCAGGTCAGTGATACTACGCCTCTTCAACTTCAAAGACAGGGATGTGATTTTAGAAGAGGCACGTACAAAAGGAGACCTCTCCTGCAATGGGGCCAAAGTCCTTCTGTTCCCGGACTACACGCGAGAAGTTCAATAACAACGCCTCTCATTCACGGAGGTGAAACAAAAATTGAAAGCCATGGATATCCAATATCGACTCCTGTTCCCAGCGCGACTCCGTGTGGTCTATCACAACCAAACCCAGTTCTTTGACCGTCCGACCGCTGCCTGGACTTGGCTGACAGAGGAGATCCCCCTGGGCCTCTCCGGGGGAGGCATGCGCCCCTCCGGAGATCTGGGGCCAGACCGGCCCGGGGGACGGCAGCTTGCCCGACGCCGCCGCACAGGATCTCGGCGACGTGGGGCACCAACGGGGTCCACTGCAAAATCACTTCCAGGATCCCACCGGGCAGAACAGCGAGATTTACACACTGACCACAGCCCTGGGGGCTCTTGAAACAGCCCCATTTCTGTGGGCGAGCGACAGGCCCGGCCTGGGCCCCTGGAGGACCCAAACTTATCGCACAGCCCGGTGCTGTGAAGCCGCTAGTGCCGAGAGACACTTGGAAGGGAGTCCCTAACGGACTAATGGGGCACAGAAGTCAAGACAATCTTATTATTAAGTATCACAATTTTAGAATTAATCCGAAAGTGGAGGGGTCCACCATCACTACAGTTACCACTACCTCATCAGTTTTAAGTACACCTCACCAGTTCTAGACGGGAGGTGGTTATATGGGCGACAGATGCTTCTGGGGGGAAGTATGGGGTGGGAAGGGAGTTGGGGGGCAAGGGGGTTCAGGCCGAGTTATACAGGCCACCGGTGCCACGTTTAGGTCACCAACACGTTTAATTTTTAGGTCCAGCAGACAGAGGAAAAATCATAAGGACTCAACTGAACATGGGATAACACACACTCCACAAAGCCAGAGAATAGGCGAGGGCTTTCCCACATTTCGGGGTCCACTGGAGATAGGTTCAAATGAATATGATGAACACCCTTTAAACACTCACCCCCCATGAGCCAAACACAGGTTATCTCATGGAACGTCAACGGGCTCCTAGATAAAATAAAATGCACCGCCGTACTCATGTACGTACACAGACACAGGCCAGACGTGCTTCTGTTACAAGAAAACTCATCTTCAGGGAGACAATTGTCCCTTCCTGGCTCGTAGGGGTTTTGACAGAATTTATCATGCCGGGTTCACTCGTGGCTCTAGGGGAGTGTCTATACTTCTTCATAGATCCTTCCCCATGACAAATATTCAAACACGAAGAGATCAACATGGGCGATTCATAGCTATTACAGGGAAAATTGAAGGGAACACAATCAATATGGTCAGCACCTATGTCCCCCCCACTTTGGTTCGGAAAACTCTAGATGATCTCTCCCAGCCGCTTCTAAATCTACCACCAGGGCTCACAATGATAGGAGGAGACTTTAATTCCACCCCAGACCCAACAATGGACGTGACAGGCCCAATCTCCGCGCACAGACACACAATGGCAACGGGGCTCAAGGGGTGGCTCTCGGCGACGGGGCTCTGTGACGCCTGGCGAATATGGCACCCAAGACGGCGTTAATTCACCCACACATCAGCCGCTCATGGTTCACAATCCTGGATAGACCTGGTCCTTCTTCTGGGCACTGACTGCGCAGCTCTCTCCCACATTGAACTATTGCCGAGGGAAATCTCTGACCACGCCCCACTCCAATTCAGTATAGGTCACACCCAATCCCAGATTCGTCCAAAGTGGTGATTAAATGCATGGTACCTCCAAGACCAAGGTTATGTGGAACAGTTGCGTGAGGAGATAAAGGAGTATTTTGAGCTGGACGAAGGGTCGGTGTCATCCACAGGTACCTTGTGGGCGGCGGTTAAGGCGGTGCTAAGAGGAAGGGCCAAACACCTCATACGGATTCAAGAACGTACTCGAACCCAACACATTGAAAAGTTGGAACTAAGAGTCGTAGCCCTGGAAAGTAAGAATGATGTAAGCCCAACAGGTAAAATGATAAGACAAATAAGCTAGCTCCGAGAGGAAATAAGAGACCAATCCCTAGAATCGGCTAAATACATATGGAGAGCTAGTACTGCAAAAATCTATGGCTGGGGAGACAAGACCGGTAAAATGCTACATTGGCTGGTATCTCATCACCAGGCCTCCAGGATAGTCTCCGAGGTTCGGGATGGCGAGGGAAACACTGTCGTTCAACATGCAGAAATCGCAAATGCCTTTGCCACATATTACCAAACGCTTTATCAAGTGTCGGGACGGGTCAATATGAATGTAGCCAGACAGTTACTAGACGAAACCCCCCTCCTGCGGTTGTCAGCGATAGAAGCAAAGGCCTTAGATGAACCTGTCGACACAGAAGAAATCCAGATGGCCATTTCGGCCCTGGGCGCGGGGAGAACACCGGGAGCCGACGGACTCCCTGCAGAATCCTACAAGGTCTTTAGAGAGGAGTTAATACCACACCTGTTGAACCTCTTCACGGAGGTAGATAACAGTGGTGTCTTCCCCAGAGAACTAGATACAGCTACCATTGTGGTGTTACCTAAGACTCAACCCCCCTCAATACTCTGTGCCGACTACAGGCCAATTTCACGAATTAATACAGAGATAAAGATTTTTGCAACCATCCTTGCCACCCGACTTAAAAAGATCCTTCCTCTACTTATAAACCCAGATCAATGCGGCTTTATGGCCACTCGCAGCACTCGGCATTGTATCTGCCGGTTGCACATAGCATTAGCTGAACGTGGCCGTTTGACTCAAGACCTCGCCCTTTTACTCATTGATTTTGAAAAAGCCTTTGATTCCGTTGATTGGGGTTTTCTCCGGCTGGTACTCCGACGCGCGGGCCTGGGCCCTAGATTCTGCCACTTGGTTCAGGCACTATACACCAGCCCCACTGCCCGGGTGCAGGTCAACGGTTCTTTGTCGTCAACAATAGAGATTCACAGGGGCACACGACAGGGTTGTCCTCTATCCCCCATTTTATTCACCTTAGCCATTGAACCCCTGGCGCAGATGGTGAGATCCGACCCAATATATAGCGGCTGGAGATGGAAGCACTCCCAGGAAGACAGAATAGCTCTCTATGCAGGCGATATCTTGCTATACATGGAGGAACCTAGTGTAACAGGCCCGAGAAGCCTCAGACTACTGGAACGCTATGAAGTAGCTTCAGGTCCGAAAATGAACCCGGCTAAATCCATACTAATTCCATTGGCACACTCACAAGATTGTTTCGACTGGCAGGAACATATACCATTGTGTCGACTAAGCTTTAAATATCTGGGTATCACTGCTGCCAGAACTGACCTGGGCTAAAAATTTGACCCCCCTACTGTCACGCATAAAAACGGATCTCCAGAGATGGCAAACTCTACCACTAAACATAATGGGCCGAGTAGCTTTATACAAGATGATGATTTTGCCGAGGCTCCTCTACACCTTTCAAAACTTCCCCCTACCCATCCCCCGCTCATGGTTCAAGGCCCTTGAAAGAGCTACAGGGTTGTTCTTCTGGAAGGGTTCCAGACACCGCGTAGGGGCCCATCACTGCCAAAGAGGGATCTACGATGGAGGCTTGGGTGTCTCAGACCCCTACCTTTACTACTTAGCCTCCCAATTAATAGTGATACACGATTGGTTTAATGGGGGATGGGGAGATCCAGCCTACTGAGTAGAATTGGAGACCCTAGGGTTTCCCCGCCTTCTAGACATCATGTACGGGAACCCCCTGCCCCGAGAGATGGGAGAAGTTACCAAAGTGATTTTCCAGGCATGGCGAGCTGCCCTGAGATACACCCACTGGAATACCACGGTTACCCACCAAACACCACTGTGGAGAGGGAAATGGCTAAGCGCAACTGCAGCTCTAGAGGGATTCCGGGAATGGGATCTGGTGGGCATCTCATTGGTTGGTTGACGTGTGGGCAGGGGACTCCATGAAATCTTTTCAAGACTTAAGGAGGGATTTTCAACTAGCCCCAACACAATTTTTCCGATATCTCCAACTCAGGCATGCCTTAAAAACCCACATACCGACAGCAGGCTCTCTACCAGAATCTAACCCGCTAGAAACCAAACTACTCATGGGAAACCTGGGAGGGAAAGGGGTTTCCCAAATTTATAAAATGCTAGTTAACAATGCCCCTGGAGACGTGAACCTCATTAGATCCAGATGGGAGGCATGGGTGGGAGCCCTAGAACACGCAGAATGGAGGGAAGCACTGATGGCACTCAGGCCCTTAGTAGTGTCGGCCAAGCTCCGCACAGTGCAATTCTATTACTTGCACAGTGCGTACTTATCTCCTGCTAGACTATATCGCGCAGGTCTAAGACCCTCGGCCCAATGCCCAAGATGCTTGCTCGAACCTGCAGATTTTTTTCCACATGGTCTGGTCATGTCAAGTGATTCAGTCCTATTGGGAATCAGTGTTTCGAGTGCTGGAGAAAGTCTTAAATGGTGAAATACAAAGAACTGCCAAACTAGTCCTACTGGGCGTGTTGGAGGGCATGAGAGGGCACGGGCTCACCGAGCACTGGTAGCCACAGCCCTGTTAATAGCTAAAAGGGACATAGCAGCAACATGGATCTCCCCCGAGGGCCCAAAACTCCATAAATGGAAGAAAGGGGTAGACTGGTATGCGGCCCAAGAAAAGGTGGTCTACGATTCTAGAGGGTGTCCCCGGAAATTTGAAAAGATATGGGGAAGATGGGTAGATTTGCTATTATAATAGAAGATGGGAACCTGGCCAAGACGGCAGCACTGGAAACAAGGCAATGGTCAAATCCCACAGTTCAAAACTCTGACTTCCCATATGGTATCTGTTTGAAAATCACTAATGTCCTTAACCTCGTTTACAATGTTATATGGAACTGTAATTATGCTCTGCTTGACCTATCACTGTTTTTGTTCCTTGTTGCTGGTTTATTATTTTATCAAAAACAAACAATAAAACTTGTTTATCAAAAAAAAAAAAATGGGGGTAACATGCCAGGCAAGATGGTACTTTCCTACACCCTGGAGCCTGGAACAAAGGCTCCTCAACAAAAGAGCAAAAAGGGTAAAGAGGTACCCCCTGCTCCAGCCTCTAGTCAGGATTCAACTCCTGAGGGAGAAGAATCTACTCCTTGGGTGGAACATACACCAGAGGAGCTCCAAGCTGTCACAGCAGGTGTCCACCAGGAAGGAACTCAGTATGGAACAGAAAACCTGTCCCGCACTCAAGAGCTTAAGACAACAAGCTGCAGCACAAGAGGCATGGGATATCAGTGGCACCCATAAGGTGCACTGGGATAACAGCCTCTTGTACTCGGAAGTAAGAGACCCTAAACCTGAAACCACCAGAAGACTTGTTATCCCTCTGAAGTTTAGGGAGTTCCTTTAACCCTAGCACCTGATATTCCCCTTGCAGGCCACTTGGGGCAAAGCAAGACTTAAGATAGGCTTGTCCCTCACTTTCACTGGTCCCATATGTCAGAAGACACCAAGGAGTTTTCTCACTCCTGTGTCACTTGTCAAGCCAGTGGCAAGACAGGTGGCACCCCAAAGGCCCCTTTAATTCCACTACCCGTAGTTGGGGTGCCCTTTGAGAGGGTTGGAGTGGATATTATGAGCCTCCTGGACCCTTCAACAGCCTCTGTAATAGATTCATACTGGTGGTAGTGGACCATGCCACCAGATATCCAGAGGCCATTCCTCTTAGGACCACTACAGCTCCTGCAGTGGCCAGAACCCATTTGGGAATTTTCTCCAGGGCGTTTTTTTTCTAAAGAGGTGGTATCAGACAGGGGTGCAAACTTCATGACTGCTTACCTTAAAGCAATGTGGAGGGAGTGTGGTGTAACATATAAATGCACCACCCCTTGCCATCCACAAACAAATACTTAGTTGAGAGGTCTCATAAAACTCTCAAAGGCATGATAAATGGAGTATTTGAGAAACTCAGAAGGAGATCGTATGTTCTGTTACCTTGCCTCCTCTTTGCCTATATGGAGGTTCCTCAGAAGGGAGTGGGGCTACAGCGCCTTTGGACTTCTGGTTGGACACCCTGTTAGGTGGTCCCCTTACTCTTGTAAAGGAAGGCTTGGAGCAACCTCTCAAGCCTCTAAAACAGGACATTGTGGACTACGTACTAGGCCTCAGATCTAGGTTGGCCGAGTCCATGAGCAGGGCTTCCAAAAACCTTCAGGTCAGCCAAGTGTTGCAAAAACAATGGCGTGACCAGAAGGTTGTGCTGACTGTGTACCAACCAGGACAGAAAGTGTTGGTCCTGGAACCTGTGGCTCCCAGGGCACTCCAAAATAAATGAAGTGGACTACCCACTATTGAAGAGAAAAAGGGTGAGGTCACCTACTTTGTTGACCTAGGCACTCCTAGAAGCCCCCACAGGGTGCTTTTATGTGAACCACCTGAAACCCTGCTATGACAAATCTGACAGCTGACAGTCATGGCAGCTGATGAGGGACAAGAGGAAGAGTGACTGTAGGAAGCTAGCTCTGTATATACTATATCAAAATGAGATATAGTATGCACAGAGTCCAGAGGTTCCCCAAAGGCTTGACAGAGGCAATAATAGATAATACTAATGCTCTATTTGTGGTAGTGTGGTCGAGCTGTTAGGCTTATCAGAGGGTAGTGTTAAGCATTTGTTGTACACTCTCAAGCAATAGATGAAAAACACACTAAATGACTTAACGCCTGACCAATAGGATTTTATAAAGAAAAATATGTTTTGTTAATTTATTTCTAGAACTACAAGATTCAGTTTGCAGGTAAGTACATAAATTGTAAGGTACTTAGCATAGTTATTATCAGAACTTTGAATGGAATCAAACATGTATACAGTTTTCTTTAAAATGGCAAAAAGTTGTTTTGAAAATGGACGCTGCAATTTTCAACATTTCTGGGGGAAGAAAAGATTGTACAGTTTTACAAGTAAGTATTCAACTTACAGTTCCTATCTTCAGGTTTTAGGTAGTCCGTTGTTGGGGGTCCAAGTTAACCCCAAACACCCAGCACCAGCAACACAGGGCCAGTCGGGTGCAGATGTCAAAGGAGAGCCAAGTTAACGTGGGCTCCTAAGGAGATAGGGGAGTACTCAGAATCCGGTCAGCCAGCAGGGTAAGTACCTGCGACTCAGAGAGCAGACTGGGGGGGAGGGGTCAAAAGAGGACTGGAGGGGGCCCCAAGTAGGCACCAAACACACATCTTAAGCCACACCAGGGCAGCCGGGTGCAGGGTGCAAACAGGGTGTCGGGTTTCCAATGTGTAGGAAGCTGGCTCTGTACATACCCTATCAAAATGAGATATAGTGTGCACAGAATCCAGGGTTTCCCCAAGAAGCTTGACAGAGGCAATAATAGATAATAATACCAATGCTCTATTTGTGGTAGTGTGGTCGAGCAGTTAGGCTTATCAGAGGGTAGTTTTAAGCATTTGTTGAGCACACACAATAAGTGAAAAGACACACTCAGTGACTTAACTCCAGGCCAATATTTTTGTTATATAGAAAAATATTATTTTGTTAATTTATTTTTAGAACCACAAGGTTCATTTAGCCGGGAAGTATATTTAATGAAAGGTACTTTGCATAGTAATACTTAGGAATTTGAATAGATTCAATACTGTACACAGTTTTCATTAAAATGGCAAAAAGCTATTTTAACAGTGGACACTGCAATTTTCAACAGTTCCTGGGGGAGGTAAGTACAGTACAGTTTCAGAGGTAAGTACCACACTCACGGGTGCAGGTTCCGGGACATAGGTAGCCCACCTTTGGGGGTTCAAGGCAACCCCAAGCACCCAGCTCCAGAAACACAGGGCCGGTCAGGTGCAGAGGTCAAACAGGAGCCAAAATAACGTGGCCGCCTATGGAGACAGAGGGTACTCTGGTTCCAGTCCGCTTGCATGTAAGTACCGTGTTGTCAGAGGGCAGGGGGTTTTGGAGGAATACTGGAGGGGCCTCTAGAAGGCACAAAAACAACACCCTCAGTGGCACGGGGCAGCCGGGTGCAGTGTGCAAACAGGGTGTCTGGTTCTCAATAGAACTCTAAGGAGGGACCCGGGGGTCACTTAGGCGCTGCAGGCAGGGCACGGGGGGGCCTTTCGGGCAAGCCACCGACTGGGAAAGGGTGAGGGCCGCCTACTTGGTCGTTGCTGCACTGGTGGGCGGGCCTGGGGGCTGCGGGTGCAGTGCTTCTCCAGACGTCTGATATCTTTGTTCCAGGTAGTCGCGGTCAGAGGGGGTCTTCGGGATTCCCTCTACAGGCATCGTTGTGGGGGTGCAGGGAGGTCAGCCCAGGGTGGGCACGTCGTAGGAGTAACCTGGAGGTCCTTTCTGGATTGTTTGTTTCTCTGGACACGGGGTGTCGGTGCAGAGTAGTGGGGACTCATTCTGGAGTGAGATGGGAGTCCCTTTAAAGTTGGTTGTCTTTTCTTCTGGTTGGGCAGAGCTGCTGCCCACAGGAGTTCTTGGTCCTCAGTGTTGCAGGTAGTCCCCTGAAGGCTTTTCCGGGGTCACTGGTCTTGTAGAACGCACCGTTTTCGGTTGCAGGGTCTTTGAAGCAGGAGACAGGCCGGTAGGGCTTGGGCCAAGTCAGTTGTCATCTCCTTCTCTTCTCTGCAGGGTTTTCAGCTCAGCAGTCCTTCTTCTTCTTGTGAGGTCATCAGGAATCTGATGATCTGGGTTCAGGGTTGCCCTACATTTTGGGGTGTTATGGTCAGGGGGAAGTAGCCTGTCCCTGAGGGTGACTACACCCTCCTTGTGGCCACTCCCTCTTGGGTGGGGAGCACATCCCTATCGGTCCTACCCCTCCAAAGCAAGATGGAGGATTTCTGCAGGAGGGAGTCACTTCAGCTCTGGTCACCTTGGGGGTGGACCTGGCTGAGGGGTTGACTCCTCCTTGTTTTTCTCATTATCCCTCTGCACTTGCCACCAAAAGTGGGGGCTCGTCTGGGGGCTGGGCATCTCCACTGGCTGGAGTGCCCTGGGGGCATTGTAACACCAGGCCTGAGCCTTTGAGGCTCACCGCCAGGTGTTAAAGTTCCTGCAGGGGGGAGGTGTGAAGCACTTCCACCCAGTGGAGGCTTTGTTTCTGGCCCCAGAGAGCACAAAGGCTCTCACCTCAGGGGGTCAGAAACTTGTCTCTCAGTGGCAGGCTGGCACAGACCAGTCAGTCCTGCACTGAAGGATTGGGTAAAATACAGGGGTCCGCTCTTAGATGCCCTCTGTGTGAATGTTTTAATAAATCCAACACTGGCATCAGTGTGTTTATTATTATGAGAAGTTAGATACTAAACTTCCCAGTTTTTAGTGTAGCCCTTATGGAACTGTGGAGTTTATTTTGACCAACTCCCAGACCATATTCTTAATATGGCCCCACTGTACTTACAAATGGACTTAGACACTGTAGGGGCATATTGCTCATGCAGCTATGGCCTCACTTGTGGTATAGTGCACCCTGCCTTAGGGCTTTAAGGTCTGCTAGAGGGGTGACTTAACTACGCCACAGGCAGTGTTTTGTGTGCATGGCACCCTGAGGGGGATGCCATGTCGACTTTGCCTTTTTCTCCTCACCAACACACACAATCTGCAATGGCAGTGTGCATGTGTTAGTTGAGGTGTCCCGTAGGGTGCGCAGCACATGCAGCAGCCCTTAGGGACCTTCCCTGGTCACAGGGCCCTTGATACCACCAGTACCTTTCACAAGGGACTTATCTTCGTGGCAGGGGTGTGCGAATTGTGGAAACAATGAAACATTTTTAGTGAAAGAACACTGGTGCCTGGGGCCTGGTTAGCAGGTCCCAGCACACACTCCGTTAAGTCAGCATCACAATTGGGCAAAAAGTGAAGGGGGGCTAACTGCAACAAGGAGCCATTTTCCTACACCCCCCCCCCCCCCCCAGGCTGGTTTGTGCAGGGCCTACTCTGCCTTACATCCTCCTGTTCAGGTCATTCCCTCTGGGGAACTGACCTACTTCCCCATTGATAGGACCCAGTCTGAATTGCCTCTTGTCTGTGTTTTTAGTGTCTTCACCCATTCTTTTTATTTTAGGGTTAGAGGTATCCACCTCTGCTAATCTTATCTTATCTTAGCCAGGGTCACCCCTAGCTTCCGCAAAGAGGTTACCCACAGCTGGAGTAACCCAGTCATGACCAGCAGTGTCAGCTGGCCTAACTTGCTGTTTGGCATGGGGTCAGACCACCATGCCAAGGACAGTGCAGCCATAAAGGCTAACACCCAGCAGAGGCCACTGACCGCTGTCAGTGCCCAGACCCACACCTTCAGCTCTTCACCCACAAGGGAAGGAGCTACGTTACAGGCTTCTTTGGGTTCAGGGTGCCTGTTTGCTGTGGTAGAGTGGGGGGTTGCTGCTTCTTGTAGTGAACACCCTTCTTCCTCTCTTTCTTCTGTTAGCTGAGGAGCCACCCACTCATGCTTAACAGTTGCCTGACTAGTCAGGACTTATTGTGAGTCAGTTTGGACTTTATCAGTGCCACCTTTTGAGTTCTCCCCTACAGGAGCAGAAACTCCTTGGCTTACTTGAACCTTGGCTAAAGGTTTTCCACCTTCCTGCATTGTTTTCTCCTCTTTTTCATCTGGGGCCTACTTGCAGTTACCACAGGGACAGCACCGCCAGAATCCTTGGTAGTGGACTGGCACTGGACCAGTTCCTCTCTTGGGCTCTGACCAACCTCTGGTTGGTCATTTCCAAAGAGGCAATCAATCGGGAGGTCTGCACTGACTACCACCCTTCTCCAGCTAAAAGGCCCACCCACTTCTAGGGGCAATAAAGCCGCAGACCTATTAGTGACATTGTCTGGGCTAACCCTCACTCTGGCATCTCACCTGGGATGTACTGGTTTGAGAGCACCAGCCTGTCGTGCACAATAGTGTGACTGGCACAAGTGTCTCTCAGGGCAGTAGCTGAGATTTCATTCACTAATAGGTGGTTGAAGTGTCTACTTCCCTCTGGAATCTCCAGTTCACCTGTTGGTCCCATTTTCCAGTTAAAGGCTTTGAGGACCTCCTCATCTGAGGAGTCATCCCCAATGGCTACACTGGTCACCCCAGGGGTTTTGCTAGGGGATTGGTTTTGGGGCAAAAAGTGTCCTTGGTGTGTGGCCCTGTCTGTCTATAGTTGTGGCTCCATGCGTTAGTGGCATCCCAGTTCTTACCCTGGTACCCACTTTGGTTTTGGGATGTGTCTTGGGGCCCACCCACCTGGACAGGGTTTTGGGGGCCTACATCGGACTCTTTTTCTTTACGTTCTTTACTGTCACCCACTTTCTGCTGGGGATGCTTTGTAACCCCTTTCTTTTGGTTACTCCCCATGGAAGTTTTGGTTAACCTAGTCTTGACCCAATGGTCTGCCTTGTTTCCCAATTCTTGGGGAGAAATTGGATCTAGGTCTACCAGATGTTGATGCAACTTGTTATTGAAGCAGTTGATTAACACGTGTTCCTTCATAAATTATAAAGCCTATCATAGTCATGCAATCCACTACCAGTTATCCAACCGTCCAGTGTCTTTACTGAGTAGTCCACAAAATCAACCCAGGATTGACTCGTTTTTTTGAGCCCCCCTGAACCTAATTCTATACTCCTCAGTGGAGAATCCAAAACACTAAATCAGGGTAGCCTCCATGAGGTCATAGGATTCTGCATCTTTACCAGAGAATGTGGGGAGTCTATCCCTACACTTACCAGTGAACAGTTCCCAAAGGAGAGCTCCGCAGTGAGATCTGTTTAACTTTCTGGTTGCACAAGCCCTCTCAAAAGCTGTGAACCACTTAGTGATATCATCACCCTCTTCATATGTTGTTAAAATCCCTTTGGGGATTTTTAGGATATCAGTTTTCTCTCCAACCCTATTTATGTTGCTGCCACCACTTATGGGTGTTAAACCCATTTCTGCTCTCTCCTTTTCTATAGCTAGGAGTTGTTGCTCTAAAGCGAACGTTTTGGCCATCCTTGCTAAAAGGATGTCCTCTTCATTGAGGCTGCCCTCAGTGTTCCCATAGGAACTGGATTCACCTGTGGAAGATCCAGATCCAGTGAGTTCTGTCCTTGGAGACAAGGGTCTGGGGACCCTGGTCTCCCTAGTTAGGCAAGGGGGAGAGAGATCATCCACCTCATCTCTAACATCTTCCCCTTCTGAGTGGAGTTCTTCCTCCTCAGTAGGGTGGTCTTTGGTGTACTCTGCCAAAAGCTCCTGGAGCTTGACCTTGGTAGGGTTGGAACCATTTATAATCTTTTTCAGTTTACAGAGGATTCTTAACTCTGCCATCCCTAGATGGAGGGAAGGAGTGAGGTCGAGTTCCATTGGTATTTCCTCTGAGCTGCTCATTATGCTACTTAATTTGGGATTTCTTTTTAGAAACTAAAAACTACTTCTAGTAACTAAATCCTAACTGTTACAAAACTTTTCAACTTAAAAAGAGATGCTAAGGGACTTAACCAAGGCCCTGGCAGGACTTTAAAAAAAATTTGGAAAAATTGTCAAAATTCAAAAATCTGTTTTCTAAAGGCAATTGTGGAATTTAGTCTTGTGATCAAGTATTGTCTGAGTAGTCCAGAAAATGTAAAGACGTAGATCCCACTGATGATCCACCAATGTATGAAGCTGTCCCAGCACACTTTCAAAGTTGGCATCAACACTAGTCAAAATGTGGTGGGTAACCATGCCAACAGTGGCACTTTCCTACTGTGACCCTCTCCCTGACATCTTCTCCACAATGCAGTGGATGGTATTGTAGATGGGATTGTGCTTGCAGACTGCCCCTGAGTCACAAAATGATGACTGCAGAAACCTTGTGGGACAGTTCTCTGAGCTGTTATCCTGGATCCCTGGTCAAACTACATGGTGTGAACACACAATTGACACTGGCGACAGCTTGTCTGTTAAAAGTAAAATTTACAGGCAGTCTAATTATGTCAGGGAGTGCATCAAATCTGAGGTGCCAAAGATGTTTGACCTGGGAGCTATTGAGCCCTCTGTGACAGCCCCTGGGCTAGTCCTGTAGTCCTTGTCCCAAAACCACACACCCAACATGGTGAAAAGGAGATTAGGTTTTGTGTGGACTACAGGGATCTAAATACTGTAACTAAAATAGATTGTCATCCTATCCCAAGGGCAGATGAGCTCATAGATACACTGGCTTCTGCCAAGTATCTGAGCATTTGACCTGACTGCTGGCTATTGGCAGATCAATTTGTCAGAAGATAAGAAACCAAAAACTGCATTATCCACTCCTAGTGGGCACTATCACTTCACAGAGATGCCCTTTGGACTAAAGAATGCACCTGCCACATTCCATTGGTTGATGAACAAAGTTCTTCAAGGCCTGGAAAGCTTCAGTGCAGCTTATGTTGCTGATAGAGCTCTCTTTAGCTTCACCTGCTCCACCTTGCAAATGTATTGGAGGCCCTTCTGAAAGCAGGTGTAGTAAACTGCCACTATTGGCATGGTCACCCCCCCACCCCCCACACTTTTTGCCTAGTGTTAATGCCAACTTTAAAAGTGTGGTGGGATCTTGCTAACCAGGCCCCAACAGCAGTATTCTTTCCCAAAATCTGAACCTTTGTTTCCACAATTGGCACACCCCTGGCACACAGTTAAGTCCCTTGTGTAAGGAAATGCCTCCTTGGCATGGTTACCCTCTGACTTTTTGCCTTTGCTGATGCTATGTTTTGATTTGAAAGTGTGCTGAGGCCTGCTAATCAGGCCCCAGCACCAGTGTTCTTTCCCTAACCTGTACTTTTGTTTTCACAATTGGCACACCCTGGCATCCAGGTAAGTCCCTTGTAACTGGTACCAAGGGCCCTAATGCCAGGGAAGGTCTCTAAGGGCTGCAGCATATCTTATGCCACCCTGGGGACCCCTCACTCAGCACAGACACACTGCTTGCCAGCTTGTGTGTGCTGGTGAGAACAAAAACGAGTAAGTCGACAAGGCACTCCCCTCAGGGTGCCATGCCAACCTCACACTGCCTATGCAGTATAGATAAGTCACCCCTCTAGCAGGCCTTACAGCCCTAAGGCAGGGTGCACTATACCATAGGTGAGGCACCAGTGCATGAGCACTGTGCCCCTACAGTGTCTAAGCAAAACCTAGACATTGTAAGTGCAGGGTAGCCATAAGTGTATATGGTCTGGGAGTCTGTCAAACACAAACTCCACAACACCATAATGGCTACACTGAAAACTAGGAAGTTTGGTATCAAACTTCTCAGCACAATAAATGCACACTGATGCCAGTGTACATTTTATTGTAAAATACACCCCAGAGGGCACCTTAGAGGTGCCCCCTGAAACCTTAACCAACTACCCGTGTATGCTGACTGGTTTTAGCAGCCTGCCACACTCGAGACATGTTGCTGGCCACATGGGGAGAGTGCCTTTGTCACTCTGTGGCTAGTAACAAAGCCTGCACTAGGTGGAGATGCTATCACCTCCCCCAGGCAGGAGCTGTAACACCTGGCGGTGAGCCTCAAAGGCTCACCCCCTTTGTTCCAGCACCACAGGGCACTCCAGCTAGTGGAGTTGCCCGCCCCCTCCGGCCATGGCCCCACTTTTGGCGGCAAGGCTGGAGGAAATAATGAGAATAACAAGGAGGAGTCACTGGCCAGTCAGGACAGCCCCTAAGGTGTCCTGAGCTGAGGTGACTCTAACTTTTAGAAATCCTCCATCTTGCAGATGGAGGATTCCCCCAATAGGGATAGGAATGTGACCCCCTCCCCTTGGGAGGAGGCACAAAGAGGGTGTACCCACCCTCAGGGCTAGTAGCCATTGGTTACTGACCCCCCAGACCTAAACACGCCCTTAAATTTAGTATTTAAGGGCTCCCCTGAACCTAGGAACTCAGATTCCTGCAACCTAAGAAGAAGAGGACTGCTGAGCTGAAAAACCCTGCAGAGACGACGGAGACACCAACTGCTTTGGCCCCAGCTCTACCGGCCTGTCTCCCCCCTTCGGAATAAAACTGCTCCAGCGACGCTTTCCCCAGGACCAGCGACCTCTGAATCCTCAGAGGACTGCCCTGCTCTAAAAGGACCAAGAAACTCCCGAGAACAGGGACCCTGTTCACCCAAGACTGCAACTTTGTTTCCAAAGAAGCAACTTAAAGACAACTGCATTTCCCGCCAGAAGCGTGAGACTTGCAACTCTGCACCCGTCGCCCCAGACTCGACTTGTGGAGAAACAACACTTCAGGGAGGACTCCCCAGCGACTCCGAGACTGTGAGTAACCAAAGTTGTCCCCCCTGAGCCCCCACAGCGACACCTGCAGAGGGAATCCCGAGGCTCCCCCTGACCGCGGCTGCCTGACTCTCAGATCCCGACGCCTGGAAAAGACCCTGCACCCGCAGCCCCCAGGACCAGAAGGATCGGAACTCTAGTGCAGGAGTGACCCCCAGGAGGCCCTCTCCCTTGCCAAGGTGGTGGCTACCCTGAGGAGCCCCCCCCCCCTTGCCTGCCTGCATCGCTGAAGAGACCCCTTGGTCTCGCATTGATTTCAACGACAAACCCGACGTGTGTTGGCACACTGACCCGGCCGCCCCCGTGCTGCTGAGGGTGTACTTTCTGTGCTAACTTGTGTCCCCCCCGGTGCCCTAAAAACCCCCCCTGGTCTGCCCTCCGAAGACGCGGGTACTTACCTGCTGGCAGACTGGAACCGGGGCACCCCCTTCTCCATTGAAGCCTATGTGTTTTGGGCACCACTTTGAACTCTGCACCTGACCGGCCCTGAGCTGCTGGTGTGGTAACTTTGGGGTTGCTCTGAACCCCCAACGGTGGGCTACCTTGGACCCAAACTTGAACCCCGTAGGTGGTTTACTTACCTGCAAGAACTAACCATTATTTACCTCCCCTAGGAACTGTGAAAATTGCACTGTGTCTAGTTTTAAAATAGCTATATGTGTTTTATTTGAAAAGTATATATGCTATTGTGATTATGCAAAGTTCCTAAAGTACTTACCTGCAATACCTTTCATGCAAAGTATTACATGTAGAATTTGAACCTGTGGTTCTTAAAAATAAACTAAGAAAATATATTTTTCTATACAAAAACCTATTGGCCTGGAATTGTCTGAGTGTGTGTTCCTCATTTATTGCCTGTGTGTATGTACAACAAATGCTTAACACTACTCCTTGGATAAGCCTACTGCTCGACCACACTACCACAAAATAGAGCATTAGTATTATCTCTTTTTGCCACTATCTTACCTCTAGGGGGAACCCTTGGACTCTGTGCATACTATTCCTTACTTTGAAATAGTGCATACAGAACCAACTTCCTACACCTTGTAAAAGGTACCCTTGGTACCAAGGGCCCTGTGGCCTAGGAAGGTCTCCAAGGGCTATTGCATGTATTATGCCACCCTAGGGGCCCCCTCACCAAACACATACACACTATCTTGCAGCTTTTGTGTGCAGATGAGGAGTAAAAGACCAAGTCGACATGGCACCCCTCTCAGGGTGCCATGTCCACAAACCACTGCCTGTGCCATAGGTAGGACACCTCTCTAGCAGGCCTTACAGCCCTAAGGCAGGGTGCACTATACCACAGGGGAAGGCATAGCTGCTCGAGCAATATGCCCCTACAGTGTAAGTCCATTCTTAGACACTAAGTGCAGTGTTGCCATATTGAGTATATGGTCGGGGAGTTTGTCATTACAAACTCCACAGCTCCATAATGGCTTCACTGAATACTGGGAAGTTTGATATCAAACTTCTCAGCACAGTAAACCCACACTGATGCCAGTGTGGGATATATTGTAAAATGCCCACAGTGGGCCTCTTAGAGATACCCCCTGTATGTTAGCCCAACTGCTAGTGTAGGACTGAACGGTCTGTGACAGCCTGCCACTTTCAGGCGAGTTTCTGACCACATGGGGTGAGTTCCTTTGTGCACTCGGTGGTCAGAAACAAAGCCTGTCCTGGGTGGAGGTGCTTCACACCTTCCCCTGCAGGAACTGTAACACCTGGCGGTGAGCCATAAAGGCTCAAGCCTCGGATTACAGTGTCCCAGGGCACTCCAGCTAGTGGACAAAGCCCCGTTTGTGGTGGAAAGTCCGGCAGGAAAATTAGGGAAAAGAGGAAGGAGTGGCGATCTCAACCAGGAGCACCCCTAGGGTATCCAGAGCTGAGGTGACTCCCTCCCTTGCAGAAACCTCCATCTTGGTTTGGAGGATCAGGACCCATAGGGATAGGAATGTGCTCCCCTCCCAAAAGGGAGTGGGCAGGAGGGTGTAGCCACCCTCAAGGACAGTAGACATTGGCTACTGCCCTCTAACCGTAAAAACACCCCTAAATCTTGTATTTAAGGGCTCCTTGAACCCAGAGATTCAGAGTCCTGATTACCTCAAGAAAAGGAGGACTGCTGAGCTGAAAAGCCTGCAGAAAAGAAAAGGAGACAATAACTGACCCGGCCCGTCTTCTGCTTCAAAGACCCTGCAAAAGAAAAGCATTGCGTTCTACAGGACCAGCGACCCCTGAAAAGCCTCCAGGGGACTGCCTGCATCACTGTGGACTAAGAAACTCCCCTGGACAGCGGACCTGTCCAACAAGAAGAAAAATAAACTCCTTCCAAGGGACTCTCACCTCACTCCAGAAGCGCAAGTCCAAAACCACTCTGCACCCGATGCCCACGGCCATTGTCCAGGTGGACCAACTATCCAGAGAGGACCCCCAGGCTATTCTGACAGTGTGTCCACCCTGGCCTGACCTCGCCACGACAACGCCTGCAGAGGGACCGTGTCTGCCCGGACGAAGATTTCAGACGCCTGGAGAAGCACTGCACCCGCAGCTCCCAGACTCAAGAAACCGACCACCGGTGCAGCAGTGACCAGCAGGCGGCCCTCCTCCCTGTCCAATCAGTGGCTGTCTGAGAAGCCCCTCTGTTCCTTGTCTGCAGCACCTAAGTGACCCCCCGGGGTCCACCCATTGTGTTCCATTGGGAACCATATGCCCCGTTTGCACCCTGCACCTGGCCGCCCCTGTGCTTCAGAGAGTGCATGTTTGGTGCCTACTTGGGGCCCCCCAGTGCTCCTTTAACCCCCCCTGGTCTGCCCTCCAACAACACAGTTACTTATCTGCAAGCAGACCGGAACAGGATTACCCCCTGTCTCCATAGTGACCCACCTTATTTTGGCCTCTGTTTGACCTCTGCACCTAACCGGCCCTGTGTTGCTGGTGCTGGGTGTTTGTGGTTATCTTGAACCCCTAACGTTGGGCTGCTTATTCCCCGGAGACTGAACCTGTAATTCGATTACTTACCTCCAAAACTGTATTGTACTTTCTTCGCCCAGGAACTGTTGAAAATTGCACCATGTCCACTTTTTAAATATCTTTTTGCCATTTTAAGAAAAACTGTGCACATTGTTGATTCCATTCAAAGTCCTGATTATAACTATGTATAACTATTCAAAGTACATCTTGTTTAATGTACTTACCTGCTAGTTGAATCTTGTGGTTCTAGAAATAAATTAAGAAAGAATATTTTTCTATTTAAAATCCAATTGGTCTGGAGTAAAGTCATTGAGTGTGTTTGTTTCTTCTATTGCTTGTGTATGTACAAGAAATGCTTAACACTACCCACTGATAAGCATAACTAGTCGACCACACTACCACAAACAGAGCATTAGTATTATCTATTATTGCCTCTGTCAAGCCTCTTGGGGAACCCCTGGACTCTGTGCACACTATATCTCATTTTGATATAGTGTATACAGAGCCAGCTTCCTACATTAGTGGATTAGCGATGGGATCTACGACTTGCATTTGCTGGACTACTCAGCCAATACCCGATCACATGACTAAATTCCAAAATTACCTTTAGAAAGCTGATTTTTTAATTTGACTATTAAAAAAAAAAAATTATAATAATTATAAGTCCTGCTAGGTCCTTGGTTAAGTCCCTTAGCATCTCTTTTTAAGTTTAAAAGTTTTGTAAAAGTTTGGATTTGGTTACTAGTAGTTTTTAGTTTCTAAAAAGTACTCCCAACTTTAGTAGCATAATGAGTAGCTCAGAGGAAATACTGATGGAACTCACCCTCACTCCTTACCTCCATCTAGGCATGGCAGAGTTGAGGACCCTCTGTAAGCTAAGAATTATTTTTTTAGAACTGCCTCCATTTCTACCAAGGTCAAGCTCCAGGAGCTCTTGTCAGACTATACCAGGGACCACCCTACTGAGGAGGATGAACTCCACTCAGAAGGGGAAGATGTTAGAGATGAGGTGGATGATCGCCCCCTCCTCACCTAACTAGGGATACCAGGGCCCCCAGACCCCTGTCTCCAAGGATAATACTCACTGGATCTGAATCTTCCACAGGGGAGTCCAGTTCTCTGCGAACATTGAGGGCAGCCTCAATAAAGAGGACATCATTTTAGCAAGGATGACCAAGAGGTTAGCTTTGGAGCAACAACTCTTAACTATAGAAAGGGAAAGAGTAGAAATGGGTCTAGCATCCATACATGGTAGCAGCAACATAAGTAGGGTAAGAGAGAATTCTGATATCCTGAAAATCCCCAAAGGGATTGTCTCAAAATATGAAGAAGGTGATGATATCACCAAGTGGTTCACAGCTTTTGAGAGGCCTTGTGCAACCAGAAAGTTAAACAGATCTCACTGGGGATCTCTCCTTTGGGAACTGTTCACTGGTAAGTGTAGGGATAGACTCCTCACACTCTCTGGTAAAGATGCAGAACCCTATGACCTCATGAAGGCTACTTGGATTGAGGGCTTTGGATTCTCAACTGAGGAGTACAGAATAAGGTTCAGGGGGCTCATAAAACCTCGAGCCAGACCTTGGTTAATTTTGTTGACCATTCAGGGAAAACACTAGATAGTTCGATAACTGGTAGTGGAGTGCATGACTATGATGGGCTTTATGACTTGTTTATGAAGGAACACCTGTTAAGTAACTGCTTCAATACGTTGCATCAACATCTGGTAGACCTACGCCCAATTTCTCCCCAAGAATTGGGAAATAAGAGCATTGGGTCAAGACAAGAGTGACCAAGGCTTCCACAGGGGGTGACCAAAAGAAAGGGGTCACAAAGCCTCCCCAGGGGAAGGGTGGTGAGGCATCCAAAGACAAAACCAAGGAGTCTTCTCAAGGGGCCCCAAAAACCTGATCAGGAGGGTGGGCCCGAGCCTCTTCCCAGTCCATAAATGGGTATAAGGGTAAAAACTTTGATCCCAAGAAGGCCTGGTGTCACAACTGTAAACAGCAGACACCAAACTGGAGACATGGCCTGTCCCAAGAAAAGTCCCACTAGCACTACTCCAGTTAGTATTGGAATAGCCAGTCTCCAGGTGGGATCAACAGTGTGCTTAGATCAGGGTTCACACTGAAGCTACTCTAGTCTGAGGGTGGGGTGGATATAGCCACACCAGCTGCCTGGCTGCCTAAAATGCAGAAATAAAGGCAGCAGCTTTTGATAAATGTGACAAAAGTAGAAGCCCTGAGGGATTCAGGTCCCAGTGTCACCATGGTGACAGAGAAACTGGTTTCTCCAGGACAGTCTTGGGCTGGACAAACGTATTCAGTTACCAGTGCTGACAATGTGACTAAAGTCCATCACATGGCAATGGTGACTTTAGAATGGGGAGGGGTTACTGGCCTGAAACAAACAGGTGGTGGTCTCTTCTGCAATCACAGTAGAATGTTTGCTAGGGAATGATTTGGGGTCCTCGGCATAGGCTGAGGTAGAACTCAAAACCCATGCAGCCATGCTGGGTGTCCCTGAACTGGTGTGTGTAAAAACAAGGACGCAGAGCACAGGGTGAAAGTCCATGGAGCTGGAACCTTACCAGGCAGAGCTCTTGGGCCCAAGGGGACCATCAAGGGAACAGCTTTGCCTGGGACAAAAGAGTTGTTCCTCTCTGGAAGGCCTGAGACAGCAAGCTGCTGAGCAGGAAAAGGGAGATGTCTGTGGCTCCCACAGGGTCTATTGGGAGAATGGACTCCTTTACACGGAGGCTAGGGTTCCCAAACCTGCTGCCACTATTAGAGTGGTAGTGCCGCAACAGTTTAGAGAGTGTACCCTCACATTGGTCCATGACATCCCCCTAGCTGGGCATTTGGGACTGACCAACACATGGGACAGATTAGTGAACCATTTCTATTGGCCCAACATGTCCCAGAACATAAGGGTGTTTTGCAGCTCCTGTGTCACCTGTCAAGCAAGTGGCAAGACGGGTGACCATCCAAAGGCCCCCCTCATTCCACTTCCAATGGTGGGGGTCCCCTTTGAAAGGGTTGGTGTGGACATTGTGTGTCCACTGGAACCTCCCACAGCCTTAGGGAACTAATATATACTGGTAGTAGTGGACCGTGCTCCCTGATACCCTGAAACAATTTCCCCTAGGTCAACTACTGCCTCTCCAGTAGCCAAAGCCCTAATTGGTATTTTTTTACCAGAGTGGGTTTCCCTAAGGAGTTGGTTTCTGACAGAGGTACCAACTTCATGTCATCTTACCTGAAACACATTTGGAATGAGTGTGGGGTGACTTATAAGTTTACCACACCCCATCATCCACAAACCAGTGGTCTTGTTGAAATGTTTAACAAGACATTGAAGGGCATGTTCATGGAGGTCCCTGAAAAACTCAAAAGGAGATGGGATGTTCTTCTGCCATGCTTGCTTTTCACCTACAGAGAGGTGCCACAGAAGAGAGTAGGGTTTTCCCCCTTTGAGTTTCTGTTTGGCATTCCTGTTAAGGGGACCTTTGGCACTTGTTAAAGAATGCTGGGAGAGACCTCTCCATAAGCCTAAACAAGATGTGGTGGACTATGTGCTTGGCCTTCGCTCTAGAATGGCTGAGTACATGGAAGAGGCATCCAAAAACCTTCAGGCCACCCAACAACTCCAGAAGTTGTGGTATGACCAAAAGGCTACAATGGTTTAATTCCAACCAGGGCAGCAAGTCTGGGTTCTGGAGCCTGTTGCTCCCAGGGCAGCTCAGGACCGATGGAGTGGCCCTTATCCAGTTCTTGAGAAAAAGTCAGGTCACTTACTTAGTGGACCTGGGCACTAGCAGGACACCCAAAAGGGTGATCCATGTTAACCGCCTGAAACTCTATAATGATAGGGCAGACATACCCATGGTGATGGTTACTGATGAAGATCAGGAAGCAGAGAGTGAACCTCTCCCTGACCCCTCTCAACTGACCCTAAAGATGGGACAGTGGATGGAGTGGTCTACTGAGACACTCTCTCTGCCCAACAGCAATCTGACTGCAGGCAAGTCCTACAGCAGTATGCTGAGCTCTTCTCTTTGGCCCCTGGTCAGACACACCTGTGTACCCATGATGTGGACACATGAGACAGTTTACCTGTGAAAAACAAAATATTCAGAAAGTCGGACCAAGTCAGAGAGAGCATCAAAGTGGTTGTCCACAGGATGCTGGAGTTAGGGGCAATAGAGCACTATGACAGTATCTGGGCTACCCCATTGGTCTTAGTCCCCAAACCTCATACCAAAGATGTAAAGAGAGAAATGAGGATCTGTGTGGACTGCAGAGGACTCAGTTCTTTCACCAAGACAGATGCTCACCCAATATCCAGAGCTGATGAATTAATTGACAAGTAAGGTGCAGCCAAATTTCTTAGTGCCTTTGACTTAACTGCAGGGTACTGGCAAATTAGGATGGCACCTGGTGCAAAAGAAAAAGCAGCATTCTCTACAGCTGATGGGCAGTATCAGTTCACTGTTATGCCCTTTGACTTAAAGAATGCCCCTGCCACCTTCCAAAGGTTGGTGAATCTAGTCCTTGCTGGTTTGGAGTCATTTAGTGCACCATATATAGATGATATTGCTGTCTTTAGCTCCAATTGGCAAGATCATCTGGTCCACCTGGAGAAGGTTTTGCAGGCCTTGCAAGCAGCAGGCCTCTCTTATCAAACCATCTAAATGCCAGATAAGGCAGGGCACAGTTGTATACTTGGGCCACCTTGTAGGTGGAGGCCAAGTGCAACCTTTACAACCCAAGATCCAGACAATTCTGGACTGAGGAGCTCCAAAAACCCAGACTCAAGTCAGGGCATTCCTTGGATTGACTGGGTACTACAGGAGGTTTGTGAAGGTACATGGGTCCATTGTTACTCCCCTCACTGAACTGACCTCATAGAAGATGCCAAAGAAGGTAAACTGGACCCTTGACTGTCAAAAGGCCTTTGACACCCTAAAAGAAACAATGTGCTCTGCACCAGTTCTAAAAATCGCTAGATTATTCTAAGCAGCTCATTGTGCAGACAGATGCCTCTGAACATGGGATAGGAACAGTCCTGTCCCAAACTAATGATGATTGCCTTGACCAGCCTGTTGCTTTCATTATCAGGTGATTAGTCCCCAGGGAACATCGTTGGAGTGCTATTGAGAGGGAGGACTTTTCTTTGGTTCGTCCCTGAGAAAGCTAAGACCATACTTGTTTGGTCAGTTCGAACAACAAAGTGAGTACCACAGACCTCTCAGACGTCTATTGCAAATGAAAGGTGAGAAATCTAAACTTTTGAGGTGGTCCATATCTCTACAGGGAATGGACTCTGTAGTGGACAGACCTGGGACTGCCCATGCCAATGCAGATGGCCTTTCTATGTTCTTCCACTTAAAAAATGAAGACTCTCTTGGGAAAGGTTAGTCTCATCCTCTTTCGTTTTGGGGGGTTAGAAGGGGGGGGGGGGGGGGCTGTTGTGTTAGAAAATGTCACTGCTGGCATGGTGGCCTCACACTTTGTGCCTTGTGTTAATGCAAACTTTGATTGAAAGTGTGCTGGGTCCATGCTAACCAGGCCCCAGCACCAGTGTTCTTTCCCTAAAACTGTACCCTTGTTTCCACAATTGGCACAGCCCTGGCACACAGTTAACTCCCTTGTAAAAAAGTACCAAGAGCCCTGTGGCCAAGGAAGGTTCCCAAGGGCTGCAGCATGTATTATGCCACCCTGAGGGACTCCCTCACTCAGCCCATGCACACTGTCTTGCAGCTTTTGTGTACTGGTGGGGAGAAAAGACAAAGTCGACATGGCACTCCTCTCAGAGTGCCATGCCCACAAACCACTGCCTGTGGCATAGGTAAGTCACCCCTCTAGCAGACCTTACAGCCCCAAGGCAGGGTGCACTATACCACAGGTGAGGGCATGGCTGCATGAGCACTATGCCCCTACAGTGGAAGTCAGTTTTTAGACATTTTAAGTGCAGGTTAGCCATATTGAGTATAAGGTCTGGGAGTTTGTCATTACGAACTCCACAGCACCATAATGGCTACACTGAATACTGGGAAGGTTGGTATCAAACTTCTCAGTACAGTAAATCCACACTGATGCCAGTGTGGGATTTACTGAGAAATGCACACAGAGAGGGCATCTTAGAGATGTCCCCTGTACACCAGCCCAACTACTAGTGCTAGGCTGACCAGTTTCTGCAAGCCTGCCACATTCAGATGGGTTTCCGGCCACATGGGGTGAGTGCCTTTGTCACTCTGTGGCCAGGAACAAAGCTGTACTGGGTGGAGGTGCTTCCCACCTCCCCCTGCAGGAATTGTAACACCTGGCGGTGAGCCTCCAAGGCTCAAGCCTGGTGTTACAGCGCCCTAGGGCACTCCAGCTAGTGGAGATGCCCACCTCTCTTGACACAGCCCCCACTTTTGGCGACAAGTCCAGGGGAGATAATGAGATAAACAAGGAGGAGTCACCCTCCAGTCAGGACAGCCCCTAAGGTGTCCTGAGCTGAGGTGGCCCCTGCCTTAGGAAATCCTCCATCTTGTTTTGGAGGATTCCCCCAGTAGGATTAGGGATGTGCCCCGCTCCCCACAGGGGGGGAGGCACAAAGAGCGTGTAGCCACCCTCAGGACAGTAGCCATTGGCTACTGCCCCCCAGACCTAAACACATCCCTACATTGAGTATTTAGGGGAAACCAGATTCCTGCAACCTGAAACAAGGAGGACTGCTGTCCTGAAAGCACAGTATAGAAGACAACTGACTTGGCCCCAGCCCTACCGGCCTGTCTCCAGACTCAAAAGAACCTGCACAGCGACGCATCCAGAGGGACCAGCGATCTATGAGGACTCAGATGACTGCCTTGCACCCGGAGGACCAAGAACCTCCCGTGAACAGCGGCTCTGTTCAAGAAACAACCATCTTTAGAGGGACTCCAGCCTCGAATTCCCAGGACTGGAACCGGTGCTCTATAGGATGGACCAAATTCCTTCTTCACACAAACCAGATCCCCAACTTTAGCGATCCACCCTGTAGACGTTGTTGGTAAATCCTTTTTTCCTAAGATAGCGACACTGGCGAATGATTTGTCACCACAAAATTATAAGACAGTGAGACGTTCATTTATTTCAAATGGGGTTTCTGCCTCCACGAGACATGGGCCATCTTCATTTGGGATATACAAAGGCATCCCAAAGAGAACCTCATAAGAAGTGCATCCTCCTAAGGACCGTCTTAACAGATTGTTCAGTGCTCTCCTGACCCCATATAGCTGAAGAAACCAGCTGTGGCCTGAACCTAATGCTCTTGCTGTTAAGAACTGCTTTAGGTCACGGTTCCTCCTCTCCACAACAGAATTGCTCTCTGTATGATATGGGGAAAAGTAATGGCGTTCAACACCCATCGTCCTCATGGTGTCCCTGAATGCCCTAGAGGCAAAAGGGCCCTGGTCAGAGTGGAATGCTGCAACCGCATATGTATTGATAACAACCAGCAAGTCTTTAATAGCAGTTCAAGCGTGAGCCGACCACTGTGGCCACAGCCACAGGAATCTAGAACAAGAATCAACAGCAACTTAAATGTATTTGTATGCACCAGCAGGTTGTGAGGGACCACAGTGGTCAATGTACCCACAATGTAGTGGCCTTTTGGATAATAAGAGGGATGTCTGCAGTGGGCGTTTGGTGTTAGAACCCTTTATTTGCTGGCAAATGTCACAACAAAGGAGGTATTGCTTGGTCTGTTTGTATAGACCCAGCCCCCAGAAGTGTTTCAATAGAAGTGATATTGTGGCTGCGACACCAGCATGAGCAGATGCAACACCCTCATGCGCTGCCTTGATGAGATCTAATCTCTGGTCAGTGAAATGATGTGGTAGAAATCTTCTGTAGGGTATGGTTTTGGAAGGCCTTTTGGTAGCCGTGCGCTCTGTAAATCCTCATTACATAGTGTAAGAGGCTTGCCCTCAGCCGCAGATTTTATGGCATCCTATATCTCATTATCCATTCTCATGTGAGAACTAGTCCCTGCAGCAACAGAAGCCAAAGCTACTGCTGATTCGGCCGCTTCATCAGCCAAAGTATTTCCTACAACATGCACTCCTACACGTTGATGACTCAGTGTATGTACTACATAAGCATCTGGTAGCTTATCCTTTAGATCGGTCACCCTCACCCACAGAGTCCTGTGTTTTATGGTGTTCCCCTTTCAGTCTATGAACCCGTTCAACTGCCAGTGATTGAGGTAATCTTTGTAGAACTGAACACAGTAGTACGAATCACACACAATCAATGTGAGCTGTTCTGGATCTGTATGTTCCAGTGCGAAAATAATAACTTTATGCTCAGCCAACTGTGCTGTGCAGTCCCCCAGGGTCTTTGTGTAGGTTTTGTGAGGGTGGAATATAACTTCCCTCATTACTCTGCTCTGAGCTGCACAAGCGGCTAAGTATTGATGTTTTGTTCCTGCAGCTGGGTGGGCTGAACCATCAGTGTAAATGACAGTTCGATATCTGTCAAGTGGCAGGATGTTAGTAGGGGCGGGGTACTCCTGTTTGTACTGGAGAAATTCTTGCGTTTGAAGTTTTGGGTCATAGATGTAGTCAACATCGGTTTCATTCAGGGAAGGTTGCCCATTGAATCCAACGTGAATGTAATGCTTTAGTATTAGGAACGCTTGCTTAGGTGACAGCCTCTTAGGCCAGCACCGGGGTAACAACAGTAATACGTTTCCCTTGGGTAAGTGGCCTCTCCTTAATGACAGTCATCTGTGCAGCAGACTATTTTGTGTGGGTGCAAAGCGTTGTTCTGCATTTGAGTACAAATGTGATTTGTATGTTGTGGGCACAATGTCACCCTCATTAAAAGTGACATAGATGAACTTGATGGCACCAGCAATTATTCTGATGACCAAGTTTGATTTGTTGTCACATGTGTGTAAGAGTTTTGCTTCTAGCATATCTTGCTGCAGTCGGCCAAGGATATGACTGTGTTCAACTGTCCAGTGCCTGCTTGAGAAATCTGGGCAAATTAAATCATAGAGTGGTTTTATGTGATGTGCATAATTTGGAATGTAATTTCTGCCAAAGTTAAAGAAACCAAGAAGTGACTGTAGTTTCCTGATAGTATTCGGTGGTTGAAGTTGAGTTCATTTTTCTAAAAAGTGTGGGCCCAGGCTCTTGCCTTCAACTGATAGCTCATATCCTAGGAACAATACACTGAGAAAGGCTGTTTTAGTTTTATTAAAATTGAATTTGTAGCTTAAGGCGGCGAGTCCTAAGACAATCCGATCGATCCTGGCAAGATGAATGTTGAGGTCATCATCCGTGAGATAGATGTCATCCACATATCACAACGCTTCAGGATCAATATCATGCAATATTTTTGTTACACAGGCAGAAAACAACCCATAGCTGTTCTTATAGCTATGGGGCAAACGACAAAAGTGTTTTTTGTGAGCCAAATGAGAATGCACTCAGTTCCCGTCTTTCATGCACTAAGTTTTGGCAGAAAAAACATTGGAAATATCCTAGGTTGTTTTGTATTTCTTACAGACTATGTTGTTTAATTAGTGCGGTGCTGTGTGCATTTTTCATTGCGTATGTGCATGTGTAGTTGTTTAAGTGTCTGTAGTCTAAGACTTGTATATGAATGGTTTGGTTTTGCAATGGGAAATAACGGGTTATTCATTGCAGAGCCACAGGGCTCCATTACTCCTTGGTACTAGAGTTGAGTGAGTATTTCTCTCACTGGAGCTTTAGCCTCATGTTTAGCAGGAGATTAAGGTTGAGGCTGGGGTGTAGACTTAATAGGTATTACATGGTAGGGGAAATCCCTATCCCTACCCTACATGGTTGCAGTACAGTGCGAAGCCTAGTCAACAGCGTGGACTGCTTTTACCTCATCCGGAACAAGATCTGAGAAAGAGTGCAAAATGACATCTTCCCCATGTGGGAGTTTGCGGACGTACTCGGTGACCAGTCTTTTTCTGCCAATAGGATATCACAATTAAGTTATTCACAAAAAATTACACTAATAGTACACTCTGCTTCTCTCAGTTTGGGTATTTAAATCATAAACTCTGTTGGGTGGGAGGAGATGCACCTGTCAGCAGTTTCGACTCCAAGAAAGTCGTTAGTTGCTGTCACATCCAGATGGTCTTTCAGACATGTCGTGACTTCTGCCGCGCTGTCCAGAAGGATCACTGCCAACATCTTGTTCCTCAGCAATGTTCTCAAGTTTGCAGGCATGTTTAATTGAAATTACTGCCACCTTCTTTTTGAATTGGGGCTTTTGTTGTGCAGATGTGTCCCCTTTCTTGCCTGAGGAACGCTGCGAGTCTTTCTTCTGTTTCACGTAGTTGGTGCGTTGCTCTGCACTGCCCACCCTTTCACTCAGTCTATCTGGCGTGTCCTGAAAGGAACAAGAGGGACGTGTATCATTATAGCTGTCAGGAGCCTTTAAAGTTTCCCTGTTTCTGAGATTGTAGTTCCTTTTGGAGCTCTCCAGAAACGGAGATTCTGCTGTCTGACTTCTTCTGTCTTTATTTAGTTTTTGTTCATGCAAGCGTTTTTAGAACCCTCTTGTGCTATCCTTAGGGGTAGTACACTGAATTTCAGGCTTCTTCAGCTTGACACCCAAGCTATCCCGTCCTGTACTGGCATAGGTTTCGGAAATAATTTATGATAGTTGACACTCCTGTTCCATCTGTGTAGTCTTTAGGAGCCGCTTGCGTATAGCCAGCTCTACCTCTTCCCCTTTAATGTTACTGAGTATGATTGAGGAGACTGTGTCAAAGTTATGCATCAGTTTCCTTCCCAGATCTAGGGCTTGAGCAGCCCCATGCTCATTTTTAATATGTTTTAACACTTTCAGTAAGTTGGCAAGAGTCTGGATGCCATGTGTTATAGTGTAAATTGAAGCGAAGACTGTACACCATGTGTGGCAGTCATCCACTGACGGAACCAATCCGAACAGCGAGCACGCTGTGAGAATTCTATTTTTATCTTGGGGTCCTGTATGGGGAAACACTGCTTCCTGCTGGTTAGTTTTTTGTGCTATCCAGAACAGTATTTTCTCACGTTCCGTGGGTGCCTTGCCCATGATAGAATGTACTGTTTGTTGTTAATCCCAGTAACAGCCAATTGGTTTTCAATTAAATTGCAGTGTGTCAGCTATCTGCATTGCCTGTACGCCGTGATGTGGCATATATGTGGCAAATATGGGCCACATTGGTTCGTTATCACTTAAGAGACCTAATCTCACAGGTTGTATTACACGTGGTAGGGTGCCATTGAAACAATTTTGATGTTCTTGATAGGACAACTGTATCTCTAAACACTGGTAAGCATGGCACCATTGTGGTACGTTCGCTATTTTATATGTGTGAAATTTATATCTTGTAATGTCTTCTTCAGGAAAGGTGACACAGGAATAGAATGTTTGTTTGGTAAGCCTTGTGATTTTCCACTATAATTGTCATCCCGGCCCTCATCTGTTAAGCCATGGGCTACTAGATGTTGTGTTAATTTGTGTCTGACATTTTCAAGAATGTTTATGGCATTAGCCATGGTGAATGCTGGGTACAGAGAACACCAAATGGTGAAAATTCTTTTAAGTGTTCAAGATTGAGCAACCTACAATCTAATTAGGTGGTTCCTATTCAGCTGAGAAGGTTTACCCCTAAGACTACGGACGTCTCTGTATAATGGTATTTAGAGTACCTACTGCGTGTGAGATAGAGATACTCAGGATATCCATAAATTAGTGCCAAAACACCATCATTGGTGGCGCCATATCGTAGTTGGACTCTTGGTCCTATGCAGGACTGCTGATTTAGGGTTGACAGAACTTCTGTTTGTAGGCAACTGAGTTACTCCTACATCACGTTGCAACTCTCTGCCCAACCCTCCCGGCTCACAAGCTGTACTTCACCAAGCCCAGGCAGGAAGGGTGATTTCTGGCGGCCTGACACATGGAGTCTAGATTAGACCTCCTAGAGAAGTTGTGGTGGAACGGACGTTAAGGCAAGGAAGGAGATGCAGAAGAGTTTTCAATATATTTATTGATAAGACTGCAATCTACGATAAAATGTATGTGCTGCAAATATCAGGATAATGAACAGTAATAAAAGCAGAATGGTGAAGATGAGTTGTGAAAATAACCCCTCCCCCCACCATAAACATTACCTATAAAATTTCTAACCAAGAAAGCCTACTTTGTACCCTAACAGGAGCTAGGTGTGATAAAACTATTCTGCCAGTACCATGTCCGTTAGTATATCCTTCCCCTCCCCAAACTCTCACTAACTTTAAATGATGTCTCTAGGTCAGACTCTGTGGTGACACAAATGCTGAGTTCTGCAGCAAGGTGACGTGCAGCATAGATAGCAACTGGAAGCATCCCCTCTAATGACCATGTCCCTGTGCAGTGTATTATTACACATCATGTAAGAGCCCTGGCGCAGGTATGTTCCTAAACAACTGATAATGTGGCAGACTTGTACCGACAATTGCGTAAACAATCCCTAACAAGTGTGCATGGTGTGCCTATCACCCAAGTGAAAACTGGAAATTATGACAATACCTATGTGTATCACTGATAGTGGTGCTGATAATAAAGCCTTCTC
This sequence comes from Pleurodeles waltl, assembly GCF_031143425.1. NCBI lineage: Eukaryota > Metazoa > Chordata > Amphibia > Caudata > Salamandridae > Pleurodeles > Pleurodeles waltl. Next base: position 423,164,012 of record NC_090450.1, on the reverse strand, counting down.
AGAATGGCACTGATATTGAAAATCACATTTCTTATAAACTCTAAGCACTGATAAAAGCTAAAAGAAATAATAAAATAAATGGAATAAAACAGAGCATGCTAAGGGGTAAAAGGTCACTAGGTGACAGGGGCAACAGGCCTGCAAGCCAAAGCTAAGCTGACTCCTGTGCCCTGTGGAAAACTAAAATGGATTCAAAACAGTAGTGTGTTGACTGACTGGTCCTCACAAGTTCAGCCACCACAGATGTGTTGCTTGCACCCAAGATGAGAGCCAGCGCTCTTGAGGTCCTGAGACAAAAGCCTGCACTGGGTGGAGGTTTTATCATCTCACCCAGGCAGGATGGACATTCCAAGGCGGGAAGCTGCAAAGGCCTAGTCGCCTTTGTGATGCGACCCAGGTCTGGTCGCTTGGTGGAGATGATCAGTCCCCTGGCCTGAACTCACTTTTTGGTGACAGCACAGGCAGGTAAATTAGACAGATTAGGAGGTGTGCCAACTTCATGCCAGCCCTCCACCTCCCAGAGATGGATAAGCTAAAATGAACACCACTTTTCAAATTCCTCCATCTTATTGGGAAGGAATTAGGCCACTAGAGTTAGGGTTGTGCTCACTTCCCAACCAAAGTGGTCATAGAAGGAATGTAGTCACTGTAAAAGTAGGTAGTCCATTGGCTGCCACCTGGCACTCCCTGTAATGCTCCTAAATTGAGTTGAGTATTTAGGTGGCACCCCTGACCCTAGAACTCTGATTTCGACAACCTAAGAGTATTGGGACAAAGAAGAGTTGCACCCGCAGACAAGGAGAAGTAGTAGCAGCTGACCACCCCGGACTGCCTGCATACTTTAAAGGACTCCACAAAAGAAGCCAACTCTTCCAGTCTTCAATGAAGACTCAACTCTCCTGTGGGCAGCGGACCTGCCCTACAAAAAGAAACTCCAAGAAGAAGACGCTGCAACTGCTGGAACCTCAGAAAACCAGACACATGAAAAGACCACTGCATCCAGTGGCCACTACCTGCGATAAAGCCAATAAACGCAGTTCCCCAGCTGTCCATATATTTAGTCTAGTGTGGTCTCGCTCATCTTGGACTCCCCCGAGACGCCTGCAGCCTCTGCACGCAGGCCCCCCTTCTACTGCAGTCTTGTGGTGAGAGAAAACCTGACACATCCAGCAACCACTGCACCCGTCCCCCATGACTCTATTTGAGGTAGGTCACTGGTGCCAATGTCATCCCCCAGCTCTTAAGAGCTCAAGTCCACCCTGGGTCTACCCCTGCCAGACGCCCAAACGATGCCTGCAGCCTCAATACACAGGACTTCTTGACCACGAGTGCTCCCAGGCGTGAAAACCTGACGCCTAAAGACACCCCTGCATCCGTCACCCCTGGGCACAGGAGAGGAGGACCAAAGGTGCACCTATGTCCCAAGTACCCCCGGCCTACAACCTACCTGTTTGTTGTCTCTGGCTGGCTTCCCAGCCAGTGCCTGCAGCCTGTCTTCATGAGATCCAAACTCCCAAAGAGATCCATTGGTCACCTGATGCCTTACTGCACCCCTGCATCCTGCCGCCCCAGTACTGCCCTGTGTGACCTGCTGGTGTGTATTTGTTCAGTGCCCAGTACTTACCTTTGCTTTCTGGGATTGGGCCTGTAAGTCTTGTAAACCTTGTGTTTGTTGAACGTGGGTTTTCCTTCGTAGGATAACATTGAGAAGAACTCTGAAAAGTGTTGATTTTTGAAAGTGCAAAGTATTAATGCTCAAAAGCCTACTTACTCGATTATACAAAGTTCTGAAACATATATAAAAAGATTTGTTATTTTTCTAAACTGGTCTCAGATTTATTCTTTTGAGTCTGTGTCTCCATTTATTGTCTCTCTGAGTACAACAAATACTTAGTACTTCCCTCTGATAAGCCTAACTGCTTTCCTACACTACCACAAAATAGAGCATTAGTCCTGTCTACTTTTGCCTCTGCCAACGAATTGGGGATCCTCTGGACTCTCTGCACAGTGTACATCTTTTTAGTGTACCATATAGAGAGCCAGCTTCCTTCACTTCCCTACTGCTCCTCGGTATTGGGAGTCAAAGAGGTTTTTTTTCTGTATTTTCTTTGACGTTTGGCTTTCTGGTTGGTTGGTCAATACCAGCTGCCTTTAAGGCTACTATTCTCATGTTCTATGGGACACTTCTGTAGTTAACATTCTCCCTGGGGTCCCAGAAGAACTTTTCCCCCATACTAACTCAAGACATACAGCATGGTCGTGACGCTGCAGAAGTGACTATCCACTGTGGCCTGGATACTACAAATCCATTGGTCGAGCCATTGGCACTAATGTCACTATCTGTCACCACACTTGGTTGAGGCCATGTAGAGTCTGTTATGGTCATGCCCTTTGACAGGACTCACCTTTTTGAAGGCAAAGTGGACTCTAGAATGTTTCAAAGAAAGCGGGCCAAAGCATGCTGTCTGTGTCGTCCCACCGACGTCACCAGTTTTTTGAACCCTTCCATGGCTTTGGCAGGGCATCCCAAACAGACAACTACTTCAACTTCTGCAGGGTTCCTAGTCTTTAAGTGCACCAGTTGGCATATGTGGTGTAAAGAAACAGGCTATTTGCAATTTCACCTCTCTTTTTGCTCTCATTGTGACCACTTAGGTACTGATGTAATGACTCTGAAATGTCCTGAGCCCTGCTAATCAGGACTCTGTGATTGTTCTATGATCGTTAAAATGATGTCTGGTTATTTAACTTAATTGGCATAGTACCCTGAGTGGGCTAAGGTAAAAATGTGGCCCCCAGTCTGCCACTGCAGACTGGTAGAGTGGTTTTAAACTGCTAACTTGACATTGCCATTTAAGGCAGTTGCAATATACATCACCCTTAAGGTAGGTATGAGGAAATGAGGTGTATTTGGTGTGGTTGTGTGACCTCACCATGTAATATACTTACCAACCCCTTTAGTTCCTGTAGCTTTTGTCTGTAAAACCCTGAGCTCAACTCTGGTTAGCTATGGCACTGAACAGCAAGGCTTACGCAGAGGATCTAGTGTAAAGAATTTGAACAGCACCAAAACTATTGTAGAAGAAATTGGCACAACTCTCAAGAAATCATACACCGATATATAAAAGTGGATTGTATTTTTAAAATGGTATAGACACTAAAATGAAGAAGATCCACAGGAGGGTTCTGGAGATATAGATTTTACAAGGAATGCAATCAAGCAATTTACAATCAAGAAATTAACAATTTACAGTCAAGCAATTTACAATCAAACAATGTCACTCAACCTCCAACAAACCTTGACAAAATCAGTGAATTGGTCACTTAGAAACATTTTGAAGTTTCATAGAACTCTGTTAGAAGTACTTGGGGATGACCAACTCTGGCAGGAAGGTGCTCTCGGTAACTAGCAGGATCCTCAATAAGTAAGGAACAATCTTTCAGCAGTTCCAAGCATTTTATTCATGTTGCAATGGATTCTTATGGAGTGGTCCTTATGCAAGGGATGAAGAATGGTCTAAGTATGCTGTGGATGCGATGCAGTGAACAGGGGTCTTCCTGCAGCGATTCCATGGTTCCCAAAGATGGGTGTCCTGGTTGAAGAGTCGACGACCCATAAGGTCCTCTCAGGTCAAGAAGAAATCCAGCCGCCGCTAGACTGCCAGATGTCTTTGCAGTAATGGGTCAATCCTTCCCTGGTCGACATCTCACCTTCTGAGGGTCCCAGGAAGTCTCCAACAGCGCTCTGGCGCTTAAAGAATCAGGGTGCAACTCTTGGTCTTAGTCCTCGGTGCTGCACGGTTAAGGTGGTAGTGACTTAAAGACTTTGCGATAAGAACTTGTTCCAGAAGGCTTCTTCAGCTCTTGTGAGCCTGGGCTGCAAACCGAAGGCCAGCCAGCTTGACTGGACTCTGGAGACAACTTCTTCTTGAGCAGGACACAGCAGACACAGTCCCTCTCTTTGCTGGTCCCTCGTGCAGCAGTTCAGTCCTTCTTTGGTCCTTACTCCAAGTCCATCGAGATCTGAAGTCTGGGTGCCAGGGGTGCCTTATTTATCCTCATAAAATGCCCTTCGGGTATGATGCAGTTGAAAGCCCAAGGGCTACTAGGTTCCCTCCCTCCTGATGACCGTTTCCTGGGAAGTGTGGCTTCAGGCTATCTCAGGATGCACCATTCTGCTCACTCGCAACATGGCGAGACTCCTCTCTTGAGACTAAGATCTGGCTATCCCACACCCAGATGTGGGGGTACAAGCCCTTGGAAATACCGGTTTGACAACTAGCTTCTTCGCACCTGTCCCTAATGCCAGCCTAAACAATAGAGCAACCCCTCTCCCAAGTGTTAGCCATTTGAGCTTCAAAGATGGCTTTTCCTTTAAAGCTTGTATTTTCTGAGCTTGGTGCAGGAGGGAGTTAACAGCTCTCTCCCATGCAGGCCACTATTATGTCCTTTCCTGGGAGTTGTTAGCTCATCTCCCCAGGAGAGCAGAAAGCTGTCTGCAGGACAAGCCCTGTGTACATTTGTGAATGGTCACTGGAAACCTTGGGGAAACTAAACTGCAAACTTCTAATGTTGCACTTTATCCACCAGTGACATTAAATTTGATTTTACTATGAAATTGCATTTAATGCACTGATTCTTTTGATACCAACCAGTACCATCCTTAGTAGTCCCATTCATAAGCTAGCCTGTAACGCCAGCCTGTAACTCTGTACTTGTCAAAAGGGCTACTAGCCTTTCCACAGTAAAAACAATAATTTAGGATATTTACTGCTGGAATCATGTAAAAGTACAGGTTCCTCTTTTTAACGTACGTTCGGTCTGGTGTGGCACGTTGACAGATAGACCCCATCCTGACTAAGTTATCTTTGTTTGTTCTCTCTCTTGCTCAGCAAAGCTTTGGGCACAGTTAAAAGGTACCTTTAGTCTCTTTTTGGATTTTTATGGTTACCTGACCAGTCCTCCTTTTTTTTAGATCACCCCTTGTGATGCGTTTTTATAAGGATTCCAACATTTGTTTCCTCCTCTTCCCTTTGTTATGTTGCATTGAGATCTTAACTGGGTCATCACATATTTTAAGTGCGCTTCCTTTGAGCTTTTACACACCGGTCCTTTATTATTTCTCATGATCAATACAATGTCCTTTGTTGGTATAATATTGGCATGGCATGTGAGTAAGGTCCAAGCTCTGTGTTAACCTCCTAAATACTATCTTCTTCCTCAAGCGCTCTGGGGACTAGGGCATCCCTTCTTCCCAAAGTAATGACGCTGTTCTACATTTTTCAAATCATCACATTACTGGTGTTCTATGCTCCACCTCACCTTTTTAAGGAGGATAAGAGACTCCATTGCCACACCTAAAAAAAAAAAAAAAGTGCTGAGCTTTTAGTTTTTTCATACCAGGGAACATGAGTGGACTATCGTTTTTTTTTTTTTTTTGTGTGGTTCGTGAGAGCGATGAAGGGGTAAAGCTGTGGAGAAAGAAGCATCACTTGCTGGATCGTGCTCTGCATTAAGATCTGGTATGTGTTGGCCAAAAAGCAGCCCCATGAAGAGCTAAGGCTGCCACAACTGTATTGGCATGTAAAGTTCTTGCCCTGAACATTTGCCAGGCAGCTCAAGGGGGCGTTTCTTTACACATTCACGAAGCACTGCTGTCTGGACAGCCAGGTTAGCTGAGACGTACATTTTAGCAACTTGGTTTTACAGGACTTTTTGGTTTGAGGTGATTCGCAGACCCACCTCTGACTAGGAATTGCTTTAGTATATATTCAGTAGGTGAGGAATCTGTGGTTTGAGGCCTTCATCAGAAGGTCAAGTTATTTATCTTGGATAATGCTCTTTCTGGTAGAGAGTCCTTTCAGAACAGTTCCGGGGGGGGGGGGAGAAATGTTAGATCGGTTTACAGGTAAGTACGACACTTCCAGTCTCCGGGTTTTAGGAAGTCCACCGGTTGGGGTTCAGGTTAACATTCACCACCAGCAACACAAGGCCAGCCGGTTGCAGAATTCAAAGATGAGCAGTTTTAACATGGGCTCCTATGGAACACGGGGTAGTCGGAAATCAGGTCTGCCTGCAGGTAAGTACCCGCAGCTCGGAGGGCAGACCAAGGGGGATTAGGGGAGCACTGGAGGGGCACCAAGCGCACACCTTCAGGGGCACACGGGCCGCTGTGTGCAAACAAAACGTCTGGTTTCCAATGCTGTTCTATGAGGAGACCCCGGGGGTCACTCAGAGGCTGCAGGTGAGTTCCAGAGGGGTGTCACAGGTACACCACCGTCCAGGCAGGGAGGGGGAACGTTTGCTGGACGTTATTGCACCGCGGGTTGGTTTCTCCAAGGCCTGCGGGCTGCGGGTGCAGTGTGCCTAGGCATCGGATAGCTTCGTGTCCTCAGGAGTTCTTGGTCCTTTTGGGTGCAGGGCAGTCTTCTGGAGTTGACAGAGGTCGCTGGTCCTGCTGGACGCATCGCTGGTCTTTTTGCAGGTTCTTTAAAACAGGAGACAGGCCGGTAGGGCTGGGGCCAAAGCAGTTGTTGTCTTCCTTCTTCTCTGCTGGGAGTTTCAGCTTAGCAGTCCTTCTTCTTGTAGGTCGCCAGGAATCTGCTGAGCTGGATTCAGGGAGGCCCTTAAATCCTAGATTTAGGGGCATGTTAGGGGTCATAGGGCAGGAGCAAATGGCTACTGTCCCCGAGGATGGGCTACACCCTCCTTGTGCCCATTTCCTTTGGGGAGGGGGGGCACAAGCCTAATCCTATTGGTCCCTGTCCTCCAAACCAAGATGGAGGATTCTGCAGGGAGGGGGCCACCTCAGCTCTGGACACCTTAGGGGTGGTCCCGGCTGGGGTGGTTACGCCTCACTGTTTTCCCTAATTTTCCCGCCGGACTTGCCGCCAAAAGTGGGGCTTGTCTGGGAGGCGGGCATCTCCACTAGCTGGAGTGGCCTTGGGCACTGTAACCCAAGGCATAATACATGCTCCAGCCCTTAGAGACCTTCCCTGGCCACAGGGCCCTTGGTACCTTGGGTACCTTTTAGAAGGGACTTAAATGTGTGCCAGGATTGTGCCAATTGTGGATACAAAGGTAGCGGTTTAGGGAATGAACACTGGGGCTGGGGCCTGGGTAGCAGGGTCCCAGCACACTTTTAATCAAAGTTGGCATCAACACTAGGCAGAAAGTTGGGGGGGGGGCATGCCAACAGTGGCACTTTCCTACACCCTCCCATTGTTCCCATTCTGTAACTTGGACCCTGCCACTAGAAAGATCCTAAATCTAGGAATCAATACACTTGTCATTGCCAGTTTGCTGTTGAGGTTCTGGGTCTTGGGCACAGACCTCCTCGAAAGCCCCTGATGTCAGAACACAGGCGTGGCACCTTTATTGTCTCTGTGATTTTTGGAGCAGAACTGCGTCAGTGCAAAGCAGCATCGTACCAACTACCAGCATGCATAAGTACTGCTTAAAAGTTTTTGGATCCAGTCTGCCCCCTGGTGAAATATCCAAAAGGTGAGGATTGTGCAATTAGGTTGTCTCTACCAAGAATTCTGTTACCTAAGTAACTTGTTAATTTAGACCTTTTGACTTGGAGTGTCACTGAAACTAAAACCTTAACGGTCTATGTGCTGCTGAGCGAATTGTTGGAGATTTTTATGGCCATTAGAAAGGCTTCTTCCTAACTGTTGTTTTTCACCAGGTGGAAGCATGTTGAAAGCATGTTGATGAGTGCGCACTTTGCAAGAGAAGGATCCCAACAGGGATTGGCATTCTTGTGTTCGTTTCTTCCTTTTCCCTGCTGTTTGAACATTCTCAGTATAGGCACAGTGAAAGGATAAGTTTGCTGCCTTGCATTCATCTATGTATGCATTCTTCCAGCTGTTGAATGTTGCAAGATTCCTTAGGAGACTGGAAAATGCATCTTACCTCCCATGTGGGTCTTGAACTTGATGCTAGCTTTCCTTAAGGTGTCTCCATTTGAGTAGATTCATCTTTGGACGTAAAATATCTTTGTTTCAAGTATTAGTACTTTATGTGCTGAGAATAGTGTACTATACAAGCATTTGACAGAGCAGTGTTGTCTTCTTTTTTTTTTTTTGACTGATAGGGTGATATGTGTGTCCTAGGTTTTTACCTGATCCGGTTTCAGAATTTCACTCCGCTATGAAGATGTCATTGCACCTTTATTCCCCCAGCTCATCCTTCCAAGGTGGAGCAGAAGTTGCACAGATTAAACATAAGATCTGGCTCTCAGCTGATAGTTGGAGACAACAAAAGTGTGTAGGACATAGAAGAAATTTTGGGTGGGTGCTTCGTGTGTGAGCGATAATAATGGTGTGTTTCAGAAAGTTCTAAGGTCATATGGGCATCCATGCACAATTATGGCAAGCTTTATTGTCTTAATTTAGGTACAAGTCATCAGTGGCATTTGTAGGTCAATTCTCCAAAGAGTTATTGGGCTGCAATCTTCGATTCTCATCAGATGTTCCTCGTTCATGTTTGAAGCTGAATTGCCATACGATCTGAAAGCTTTTTTTTAGGATGGATACTTTGTTTTCCCATAGATTACTCATGTTTCCCCTCTTCTCTTTAAAAAGTTCTATAATCTTTCACCCTGCTGGCTATCTTAGTTTGTTTTGTTCTGCGCTCTATAAAGGAGGTAAAGGAATGGTTGTGTGTACTTAGTATTGAAATCACAAGCTTGGATGGTGCCTTTATGTTCTTGTAGTTTTGGTCTATCATAACACACATAGAGTCAGGGAGACTGGAACTAAACAAATTTAAAGTAATCAACCCATACTATCTCCCTACATGTAAAGCCTTGAACTAGGTGTTCCATCCTTCCTTTTAACACACCAGCAGACACCATTATTAAAAGTGTAGTTTGCACACTGGTAACTGCCTAGGTGTTTTTATATTTTTCCCTAGCTTAGCTGGATCTCACAATTTCCAGAAAATAAAAATTAACGCACTCCCTCCTGTTCTTTTAACGGTGAGGCTTAGTCCGCCCAGGTGGCATTGTCCTACCTGGGTGGGGCTAGGTGGTCAGATGATGAAGCATGACACTATATAGTGTGTGAGACCACCTAGTCCGTAAAGGAAACACCCCCTCCCTCACCACTTCACAGCACTTACTCACCAGTCATAAACCCAGTGAGGTTAAGGAGCGCCAGGAAAATCTCCCTTGGGTATAGATCCTCATTATAAGTGAACCCCATACCTTTTTGTGTTTCTTATAGTTTTGGTTCCTGTAATATTGTTGCTAACCCGACAGTTGGAGTCATTCAACAATACCTCTTGCCAGTGAACGAGACAGCTCTAAAATTCCAGACTCAGTCCGACACCCTCAGAGATTCTTCAAATTAGTAATTTGTTGAACGTATCCATCAGAAAGAATGATATAGTGAAGGTACATGTGAAGAAATTTGAAGTGTAATATGTGAACATCACAAAAGTGAACAAGGAATGGTACTTTAAAACCATCGATAAAATCGGTTAAAAATGAAATTAAAACATTAAGGTTTGAGGTAACAATAATTAAATTAGTCTAGGTGAGTGAAATGGATAATAGCAATAGAAGCAGAGAGAAGATAAAAAATGTATTGCAAAGCAATGAATTGGTGCAGTAAGTACAAACCTTGTGTACATAGAATCACACATTATCTTTAAAACTTTGTAGAATCATTTCGTCACGGTCATGGCATTTTTTCCTTTCTGTAATCAAAAACCTTTCTCAATGAAATAGTAGACAGAGAAATCCTTAAACGTAAGATGAACAGATGGAAAATTCTGCCATCTCCTCCATCTTCATAGTGTAACCATAAAAAAGGCAGTTGTAGATCAAAGCATGCTGAGTTCAGCCATTTCCAGTGGTACAGCCAAGCAGGGTATCCTGTGAGCGTGCTATTTCGGGCTCACAAATGTTGTTGATTCTTTGGGTTGTGTTTCGCTAGTAGTGTTCCTTGGGATAAGCAAGAAACGTGTTAAGTTAGCCATATCCATTTCACTGTTGTCTGTCAATCGTGATAGGCTAATGGGTGTATAATAAAAACGACAAAGGATGTGATATTGCTTGTGCTAAATACCCATGAAGCTGTGAAAGCTTTGACCAACTCATCTCGCTGTTCTTACTTTCCAAAGCCATAGAACCAGTTTTTTGCAAGCCTGCTTATATCCCTGCAAAGAATATTTCTTTGAATTACATGCAGCAGCCACCATCCTACAATTCACAGAAGAATGTCTCTTATACTTATGTTCTCATGACAGTGGATCTAGACTGCACATTACTCATTGCAGCATTGTATCTGTCTGCATGTTTCAACAGTTCGTTCATAGAATTTGTCTTGGCACCTGAAGTGCCTTGAAGTGATGCAGAAAACAATTTTAAATGGACAGTCATGTTCTGCAGTGGAAGACTGAAGAGATTTCTATAGAGTTACGTAACCTGCTTGTTCCATTCTAAGGTACTCTAAACATTGATGCTGTCATTAAATGGGAAACTCCAGGTTCCTTCATAGCTTCCCAGGATCTTTTTATATTGTCCCATGTTGTGCAAGGAAAATGTTTGCAATTACTACTTGCTGATTTGCATCATAGATCTATTCTAGATTCAAATTCTGTTCATTATTCCACCATCCAAGGGCTGGGTCTGGCGGTTTCCCTGTATGTGATAGTTTATAATTTTGGGCATTGGCATTAAGAGGATACCCCTCTTGATGCTGAATGTAAGTTTATAATTGTAGACGTTGACATTAAGAGGATCTCCATCTTGATGCTGAATGTAAGCCCAGAATTCACCCGTACCTAGTTGGCAACTTCAGATTTTCTTTTCCATCATTTAGTTTGAAAGCCAAAGATGGAGCGCTGTGTTTCTTTGTGCTTGAAATCCAAGATTAAGTGCTATCAGTGACTGAGGAAGGGAGAACAATGGCAGAAGGTGACCGCTTTAGATTTCACTGGTAATAGTAGATGCCAACATAGAAGACCAGAGGAGACATTTTGGGATTTGACCACAGAAGGGCCAGTTTTGAAGCTTCCTGTAACCTCTGGTGTGTCTACTGAACTTCAAAGGTAGTGATGGCAACCCTATATTCTTAGAATGTGTGGCGTTAGATACACATGCCAGAAAAACAAATGAGAATGAGAGGGATTTCCTTTTCATCACACATCCTCCCTTACTTGAATATTATGTGAAAAGGGTGTGCAGTTCCTTGAAAAGGGTGGTCCTAACTGAGTAAGATTCTATTAGTAGGCCAATCAAGTCACTGAGGAGATCCCTTTCAGGGTGTGCAGATCCTCACAGGCAATAAATGAGGAACACACACTCAAAGACTTAACTCCAGGCCAATAAGTTTTTATATAGAAAAATATTTTTTTTAAATTTATTTTAGAACCACAAGATTCAAGATTTTAGGTAAGTACATAAATTGTAAGGTACTTCACATGGGTAAGTATAGAACTTTGATTTAAAACAGTAGTACACAAAGTTTTAATTAAAATGGCAATAAGCTATTTCAAAAGTGGACACTGCAAAAATCAACAGTTCCTGGGGGAGGTAAGTTTTGATTAGTTTCTCAGGTACGTAAAGCACTTACAAATTCAGTCTCCTGGGCATAGGCAGCCCACCGTTGGGGATTTAAGGCAACCCCAAAGCCACTGCACCAGCAACACAGGGCCGGTGAGGGGCAGAGGTCAAAGGAGGGCCCAAAACACATAGGCGCCTATGGAGAACAGGGGTGCTCCGGTTCCAGTCTGCTAGCAGGTAAGTACCTGTATCCTCGGGGAGCAGACCAGGGGGGTTTTGTAGAGCACTGGGGGACACACACACACAAGCATACAAAGCACACCCTCAGTGGCACAGGGGCGGCCGGGTGCAGTGTGTAAAGTAGGTGTCAGGTTTGCCGTAGAGAACAATGGCACAGGGGGGGGGGGGGCTTCCCGGGCCAGCCACCAACTGGGCTAGGCTGAGGGCCGCCAGCTGGTCACTCCTGCACTGGTAGGTGGTTTCTCTCGGTCATGGGGGCTGCGGGTGCAGTGCTGGTCCAGGCGTCAGGTTCCTTTGTAACCAGGCAGTCGCGGTCAGGGGGAGCCTCTGGATCCTCTATGCAGGCTTCGCTGTGGGGGTGTAGGGAAGTCAACTCAGGGTGTCCACGTTGTTGGAGTCGCCTGGTAGTCCTCTCTGCGGTGTTTGTTGTCCCGCACTCGAGCTGTGGGCGTTGGGAGCAGTGTGTGAAGACTCACGCTTTTGGCGGGAAGTGAGTCGCTTTAAAGTTGCTTGTTTTGTTGTTGTTTCGGGACAGAGCCCCGGTCCTCAGGAGGTTCTTGGTCCTTTAGGTGCAGGTCAGTACTGCTGGATGCGTCGCTGTGCAGGTTCTTTCAGTCTGGAGACGGCCGGTAGGGCTGGGGCCAAGTCAGTTGTTGTCTGTCGGCTTTGCAGGGCTTTCAGGTCAGCAGTCCTTCTTCTTGTAGATTGCAGGAATCTGATTTTCTGGATTCAGGGTCACCCCTAAATACTAAATTTAGGGTGGTGTTTAGGTCTGGGTGGCAGTAGCCAACGGCTACTGTCCTTGAGGGTGGCTACACCCTCCTTGTGCTTCCTCCCTGAGGGGAGGGGGGCACATGCCTATTCCTATTGGGGGAATCCTCCAAAACCAAGATGGAGGTTTTCTTAAGGCAGAGGTCACCTCAGCTCAGGACACCTTAGGGGCTGTTCTGAGCCTGCACTGCACTGCACTGGGTGGAGGTGCTTCACACCTCCCCCTGCAGGAACTGTAACACCTAGCAGTGAGCCTCGAAGGCTCAGGCTTCGTGTTACCATGCACCGGGGCACTCCTGCTAGTGAAGATGCCTGCCCCCCGGACACAGCCCCCACTTTTGCCCAGGGCAGCCCCTAAGGTGTCCTTAGCTGAGGTGACCCCTGCCATAGGAAATCCTCCATCTTGTTTTAGATGATTCCCCCCAATAGCATTAGGGATGTGCCCCCTTCCCCACAGGGAGGACGCACAAAGAGGGTGAAGCCACCCTCAAGGACAGTAGCCATTGGCTACTTCCTCCCAGACCTAAACACACCCCTAAATTGAGTATTTAAGGGCGACCCTGAACCCAGGAAATCAGATTCCTGACGACCTGAAACAAGGACTGCTCAAGGATGTGGAATTCCTATCGCCTGATGCCCGGGACATATCGTTTGGGGTCCAGGGCAACAAGTTTTCAAGTTTATTTTGTCCTTGAAACAAGTAGGCCAAACCCCCTGCAACAAAAACCTTTTGCCTGCCAGTTTACAGAGAAGGGAACTGTCTGCAGTTGAGGTAATATGTGTCTCCATATGTTAATGCTGTTCAAACTTGTATTTATGGTTCAGTAATTAAAAGCCTTCATTACTAGGGTGAGCGCTATAAATAAATGTTTTAAGGTCAAACTGCAGTACAGACAGTGGGTCCAGTAAAAAATAAAAAAATATATATATATGCTCCCAAAATGCTCTCTGATTAGATGCAAATGTTTCCAGGCGCTTATAAGCAAGAGTGATCATTCTTTGCTTTCAAAATAAAATGTTCAGAAAAAAATGCAATTGGGGGGGAAAAATAAAACTTATTGCCTCTATCATTTTAGGTGCTATTTCTTTGAAGCTTCATTCAGTAAAATGTGTTTGATGCATGCTAGTATTTCCCAAAAATATTCCTAATGGAAAATCATTGCTATCATTTTCAACGCGATTATGGGAAACATGAAAAGAAACAAGCAGTGGCAAAGCCAACTGATCCGACATATAAATATATATATATTTTTTGTGAGCCTTTTGATTTCACCCATGCCTGTCTTGTTGTGACATGGCTTTTGTAACACTTTATTTTGTGGGAGCTGCCAGGCTCACCATTGTAGCAAACACTGGCAAAAGGAAAAATGTTTTTTGGTCTCAAAAGCACACATTGCCACCAGTGGCGAAACAAAGGCCCCGCAGCCCACCTCCACGGGGCACCCTAAGCACAGTACCTGCCCTGAGTGAGTCTGTAGGGGGCCTCCATGTTCTTTGCAGGAGTGCCCCATCCAGTTTAGTTACGCCACTGATTCCCACAGTGGTTCCTGGCACTGAACAAAACTACTTTGTGTGCCAGTATGATCCTTGTGGAAGAGCACAATGTGATCACTTACAGTAAAACCACCTGATAGAGACAGATATAAAAGTTTAATTAAAAGAAAAGGTCTTTGTTAATTACCTAATAGGACCCCTAATTAGGGACCCGATTCTTAAAGAAAGTCACAAAAGTGCACCCATGGTATGTCTTTGAATTAGAGGCTTTCATAAATTCACAAGAACTTACAGAAATAGACCAGGAAATCATACACCTAGAAAATATTTGCAAACTATATTTTAGCATAAGCAAATATGCATGTGTAAATTTGCTTATGTGACAATCTATTGAGCGTTTACAAGTTCCCTTTCACTCTAACCACTTTTTTCCCCCCAACCCTGGAAGAACTTCTACTTCTGCCCTTGTCAGGAGTCAATTTCTAACTTTCTCATTATGGGAAAAGATTAGAAAAGAGGTGGTGAAAATCCTTAAAACATGATATTATCGGAGCTCTTACTTAATGAGATTGCTGCCGTAATTTGTCGCCGCACTATGACACCAAAGGGACAAGTAGATTTTTTGTACAGGACATGTAGATTTCAGAAGCAACCTGTTCCATGAACAAGTAGATATTTTATTAAATTCTACACCCCTGCTGCTGACCTGAAAGCCCCGCAGAGACGACTGAAACGACAACTGACTTGGCCCAAGCCCTTCCGGCCTGTCTCCATACTCAAAGAACCTGCACAGTGACGCATCCAGTGGGACCAGCGACCTCTGCCGACTCAGAGGACTGCCCTGCACCCAAAGGACCAAGACACACTCATGGACAGCGGTTCTGTCCAAGAAACCACCATCTTTAAAGGGACTCCAGCCTCACTCCGGAAGCGTGAGTCCCCAACACTCTGCACCCGACGCCCCCGGCTCGTTTCCAGAGAAACCAACACTGCAGAGAGGACCCCCAGGCGACTCCAACGACGTGGACACCCTGAGACGACCTTCCTGCACCCCCCACAGTGGCGCCTGCAGGGAGGATCCAGAGGCTCCCCCTGACCGCGACTGCCCGGTAACAAAGAACCTGATGCCTGGAAGAAGCACTGCACCCACAGCCCCTAGGCCAAATAGAAACTAACTACCAGTGCAGGAGTGACCAGCAGGCGGCCCTCATTGGGTCTCTCCATTGATTTCTATTACAAAGCCTACACCTGCTTCACACACTGCACCCGGCCGCCCCTGTGCTGCTGAGGGTGTATTTTGTGTGCTTGTTTTGACCCCCCCGTGCTCTACAAACCTCCCCCGCACAATTTATGTACTTACTTGAATTCTGAATCGTGTGGTTCTAAAATAAATTAAGAAAATAATATTTTTCTACATAAAAAAGCTATTGGCCTGGAGTTAAGTCTTTGAGTGTCTGTTCTCATTTATTGCCTGTGTGTGTACAACAAATGCTTAACACTACCCTCTGATAAACTTACTGCTCGACCACACTACCACAAAATAGTGTATTAGTATTATCTAATTTTGCCACTATTAAGCTCTAAGGGGAACCCTTGGACTCTGTGCACACTATCTCTCACTTTGAGATAGTATATACAGAGCCAGCTTCCTACACCCAGCACATGGGCTCCTGTAAACAGGACAACTACCTGCTGCCATAGGCCTCTGTCTAATGACCCAAAATTTCTGACGCAATCCCTGAGAGCCTAGCTATCCAAGCCTCTACCTCCACGGTTGCATTCCCTCCTGCACCCGTGGATAGAAAATCCAAAAGACTGGATCAGTTTGGAAAGGAAAGGTTTTCTTCCACCAGTTTGGCATTGTGGTCCTTGAACCCCACATGCCTTTTGGGCCATTACGCCCATACCGAATGGGACGCAATGGCTCAGATGCTGCCACAGGTCCTGGAAGAGGCTTGGGCCATTCTCTCCCAACCTGTTTCTGATGGGAGAGATGCAGTTAAGTTCATAATCAGATGTGGGCTGGATATGAACAACTCACTGGGCAGATCAGTTGCATCCACTGTGGCCTTGAGGTGGCACTGTTGGTTGAGGAAGTCTGGCTTTTTGAGGGGATGTCCAAGCAGTGCTAATGGACATGCTCTTCGATGGCACCTATCTCTTGAGAAACAAAGTAGACTCTGCGCTCCAGCTCTTTAAAGACTCCCGGGCTGGGGCTTTGTCCTCACAGCTGCCCCTCATCCCCTTCAGCCTGCTTTTTGCCCCTTTTGTGGCAACGGATTGGGCACATGCTGCCCAGCCTCGGTATGGCTGGGGAAGTGGGATCCAGCGTCCTCATGGATCAGGGAGCCAGCGGTTAACCCAGTCCGCCACCCCTCCCTCTGCAGCCTCCAAACCTTCCTAGCCTGACTCTTCCCCATCATTGACCAGTTGGAGGCAGGATTCGCCATACCTGCCTCACTGGGTATCCATCATGTCAGGCAGGTGTTCCTACAGTTCCCCTCCTGGAAGGTTGCCTTCCTCATCCCAGTCACCTTACTTAGACGCATTAGTGAATTGCAGGCCCTCACTCTTCAGGAACCTATTTTTCAAGTATATAAGGACAGTGTTTCTTAGAACTAATCCCAGCTGAAAGAGAACTCCACTCCCTTGTTGTTATACGTGCTTTTATGTATTACATTGACAGGACCAAACCCTTTTGTAAAACACAACTGTTTGTAGCTTTCCCAAAATCTAATAAAGGACGTGCCGTTTCAAAGGCAGTGGATTGCCAGGTGTATTGTGAAAACATATCCAGACCTGCTATTCTAATGCTAAAAGAACCCTACCTTCCTGCCCCAGACCACACTCCACCCACAATCAGGCCACTACTATATCTTTTCTGGGGAACATATAGCAGACATCTGTAAAGCTGTCACTTTATCCATGCAATACACCTTTACAAAACATTATGTTCGATGGCATATGTTGCTGCAGATACACATGTTTGGCACAGTCCGCTGCCTGGTGTTGGGCTCGGAGTATTACAAGTTGTTTTTCTTCGAAGAAGTCTTTTTTGGTCACGGGACCGAAGGACTCCTCCCTCTTCGGCTCCATTGCGCATGGGCGTCGACTCCATCTTAGATTGTTTTTTTCCGCTGTCGGGTTCGGACGTATTCCTTTTCGCTCCGTGTTTCGGTTCGGAAAGTTAGTCAGAATCTCGGAAGAAAGCGTCGGTATTGTTCCGTTCGGTATCGGGATAGTTAGGTACATCGACACCGATCATCGGAAGACTTTGGGGTAGCTTCGATTCCCCCATCGGGGCCTGGTCGGCCCGACCGCGTGCGACATCGAAGCCGATGGAACGGACCCCGTTCCGTTTCTGCCCAAAATGTCACAGTAAGTATCCTTATACAGATCAGCACTTGGTCTGTAACTTGTGCTTGTCCCCCGAGCACAAGGAGGATACCTGTGAGGCCTGTCGAGCCTTCCGGTCCAGAAAAACACTCCGGGACCGAAGAGCCAGGCGTCTACAAATGGCGTCCACGCCGACAAAACAACGTTTCGACGACGAAGAGGAAACATTCTCGGTTCCGGACTCAGAATCCGGAGACTCCGACGTCGAACAACAGCAACAAACTGTGAGTAAGACGTCGAAAAGTAAAACCATCGAGAAAACGAAAGCCCAGGGGACGCCACTGCCAACAGGCCATGGCTCGACCCATAAAACAGGCGACCCGTCGAAGGCGACGAAAAAGGGCACGCCCATAGCGAAGACACCCGACTCCGGTCGAGGGACCGCCATGGAGCAACCTCGGAGCCAAAATAGCGGCTCCGAGAGACAAAAACAAGATACCGGCACCGAAAAACATCGGCACCGAGACTCCATGCCGAAAGGAACAAAAATTCTGTCGGTGCCGAAGCCGAAAAAAGATTCTCTCTCGGCGCCGAAAATTTCCACACCTTCATCCTACACAGAGGAACAAGGAATAAGTGGCCAGATGCACAGATTTGGACAAGAGCTCCAAAGTGTAGAATCAGACTACACACAAAAGAGACTGTACATCCAGCAAGACACAGGGAAGATATCAACCCTTCCCCCAATATTGAGGAAAAGAAGGATCGGTCTCCTCAAGGATGACGCACAACCACAAGCCAAAGTGGTTAAAAAAGTCACGCCTCCGCCCTCTCCACCACAACAGGCATCGCCGGCACAAACACCGCCACAAATGCACTCACCAGCGCAAACTACCATAAGTCAAGATAATCAGGATCAAGACGCTTGGGACCTATACGACACCCCAGTGCCGGACAATGATCCAGATTCATACCCCACAAAGCCGTCACCGCCAGAGGACAGTACCTCATACTCGCAACTGGTGGCTAGGGCTGCAGAATTCCACAATGTCCAACTGCATTCCGATCCTATAGAGGATGATTTTTTATTTAACACCCTCTCGGCTACACATAGCCAATATCAATGTCTCCCAATGCTACCAGGGATGTTACGGCACGCAAAACAAATTTTTGAAGAGCCCGTAAAATCAAGAGCCATCACCCCAAGGGTGGATAAAAAATACAAACCACCACCCACAGACCCAGTGTTTATTACTTCGCAGTTACCACCTGACTCCGTAGTAGTAGGGGCAGCTCGCAAAAGAGCAAATTCCCATACATCTGGCGACGCCCCACCTCCGGACAAAGAAAGCAGAAAATTTGATGCGGCAGGAAAAAGAGTAGCATCACAGGCAGCCAACCAGTGGCGCATCGCAAATTCTCAAGCGCTGCTGGCCAGATATGACCGCGCACACTGGGATGAGATGCAACTTCTCGTAGACCATCTTCCCCAAGAATACCAAAAAAGGGCGCAGCAAATAGTTGAAGAGGGACAAACGATCTCAAACAATCAAATCCGCTCTTCACTGGACGCAGCCGATACTGCAGCGAGAACAGTCAACACTGCTGTCACCATAAGGAGACACGCTTGGCTCCGCACTTCAGGCTTCAAACCTGAAATCCAGCAGGCTGTCCTTAATATGCCCTTCAACGAAAAACAACTTTTTGGCCGTGAAGTGGACACAGCCATTGAAAAACTTAAAAAGGACACAGACACGGCCAAAGCCATGGGCGCACTCTACTCCCCGCAGAGCAGAGGCTCTTTTAGAAAAACTCCATTTAGAGGGGGGTTTCGTGGCCAACCCACAGACACCACCAGCCAACAAACAAGAACCACACCATATCAGGGTTCATTCCAAAGGGGAGGTTTCAGGGGATATAGAGGGGGTCAATTCCCAAGGAGTAGGGGAAGATTCCAGACTCCAAAAACACCTCCACCTAAACAGTGACTTTCAAGTCACGCAACCCCTTCACTCAACACCAGTGGGGGGAAGACTAAGCCAATTCTACCAATCTTGGCAACAGATTACAACAGACAATTGGGTATTAGCAATAATCCAACATGGCTATTGCATAGAATTCCACAAATTCCCACCAAACATCCCTCCCAAAACACGCAAAATGTCACCACAACATTTAGAACTTTTAGGACTAGAAGTTCAAGCACTACTGCAAAAGGATGCAATAGAGTTAGTACCAGTACAACAAAAAAACACAGGAGTTTACTCCCTGTACTTTCTAATTCCAAAAAAAGACAAAACATTAAGACCAATATTAGATCTCAGGACACTAAATACCTACATCATATCGGACCATTTTCACATGGTCACACTACAAGACATCATTCCACTGCTCAAACAGCAAGATTACATGACCACATTAGACCTAAAGGATGCGTACTTTCATATACCAATACACCCTTCTCACAGAAAGTACCTAAGGTTCGTATTCAAAGGAATACATTACCAATTCAAAGTGTTGCCATTCGGAATAACAACTGCACCAAGAGTGTTCACAAAATGTCTAGCAGTAGTAGCAGCACACATCAGGAGACAACAGATACATGTGTTCCCTTACCTAGACGATTGGCTAATCAAGACCAACACAGTAAAAAAATGCGCAAACGACACCACATATGTCATACAAACCCTTCACAAACTGGGGTTTTCCATCAACTATACAAAATCACACCTAGAACCGTGTCAGAAACAACAATATCTAGGAGCAACCATCAACACATCAAAGGGAATCGCCACTCCAAGTCCACAAAGAGTGCAGGCATTCCACAAGGTAATAAGTGCTATGTTTCCAAACCAAAAGATAGAAGCAAAATTTGTGCTAAAACTTCTAGGCATGATGTCATCATGCATAGCCATTGTCCCAAACGCAAGACTACACATGCGACCCTTACAACAGTGCCTAGCATCACAATGGTCACAGGCACAGGGTCAACTTCAAGATCTGGTGTTGGTAGACCGCCAAACATACCTCTCGCTTCTATGGTGGAACAGCAAAAATTTAAACAAAGGGCGGACATTTCAGGACCCAGTGCCTCAATACGTTATAACAACAGATGCTTCCATGACAGGGTGGGGAGCACACCTCAATCACCACAGCATTCAAGGACAATGGGATATACACCAAACAAAATTTCATATCAATTACCTAGAACTGTTAGCAGTATTTCTAGCGTTAAAAGCCTTTCAACCCATAATAACACACAAATACATTCTTGTCAAAACAGACAACATGACAACAATGTATTATTTAAACAAACAAGGAGGAACACACTCAACACAATTGTGCCTCCTAACACAAAAAATATGGCAGTGGGCGATTCACAACAACATTCGCCTAATAGCACAATTTATTCCAGGAATACAAAACCAACTAGCAGACAACCTTTCGCGAGACCACCAACAAGTCCACGAATGGGAAATTCACCCCCAAGTTCTGAACAAGTACTTTCAAATTTGGGGAACACCCCAGATAGATTTGTTCGCAACAAAAGAAAACTCAAAATGCCAAAACTTCGCATCCAGGTACCCACACCGCGAATCACAAGGCAATGCTCTATGGATGAGTTGGTCAGGGATATTTGCATACGCTTTTCCCCCTCTCCCTCTCCTTCCATATCTAGTAAACAAGTTGAGTCAAAACCAACTCAAACTCATACTGATAGCACCCACATGGGCAAGACAACCTTGGTATACAACTCTACTAGACCTTTCACTAGTACCGCATGTCAAACTACCCAACAGACCAGATCTGTTAACACAACACAAACAACAGATCAGGCATCCAAACCCAGCATCATTGAATCTGGCAATTTGGCTCCTGAAATCCTAGAATTCGGACACTTAGACCTCACACAAGAATGCATGGAGGTCATAAAACAAGCTAGAAAATCTTCCACTAGACACTGCTATGCATCTAAGTGGAAAAGATTTGTTTACTACTGCCATACCAATCAAATACAACCATTACATGCCTCTACAAAGGACATAGTAGGATACTTACTACATTTGCAAAAAGCGAATCTCGCTTTTTCATCTATAAAAATACACCTCGCAGCAATATCTGCTTACCTACAAACTACTCATTCATCGTCTCTATTTAGAATACCAGTTATTAAAGCATTCATGGAAGGGCTAAAAATAATTATACCACCAAGAACACCACCAGTTCCTTCATGGAACCTTAACATCGTCTTAACAAGACTCATGGGTCCACCTTTCGAACCCATGCATTCCTGTGAAATGCAATATCTAACCTGGAAAGTCGCATTTCTCATTGCAATCACATCCCTCAGAAGAGTAAGTGAAATACAGGCATTTACCATACAAGAACCATTTATTCAAATACACAAAAATAAAATAGTTCTAAGAACAAATCCAAAATTTCTGCCAAAAGTAATCTCACCATTCCATTTAAATCAAACAGTAGAATTGCCAGTGTTCTTCCCACAACCAAATTCCGTGGCTGAAAGGGCACTACATACATTAGACATCAAAAGAGCACTAATGTACTACATTGACAGAACAAAGCTAATCAGGAAAACAAAACAACTGTTCATAGCTTTTCAAAAACCACACATAGGAAATCCAATCTCTAAACAAGGCATTGCTAGATGGATAGTCAGATGTATTCAAACATGCTATCTTAAAGCCAAAAGAGAATTGCCTATTACACCAAAGGCACACTCAACCAGAAAGAAAGGTGCTACAATGGCCTTTCTAGGAAACATTCCTATGAGCGAAATATGTAAGGCTGCAACCTGGTCTACGCCTCATACGTTTACTAAACACTACTGTGTAGACGTACTAAATGCACAACAAGCTACAGTGGGCCAAGCTGTACTAAGAACATTATTCCAAACTACTTCAACTCCTACAGGCTAAACCACCGCTTTTAGGGGAGGTAACTGCTTTATAGTCTATGCCAAACATGTGTATCTGCAGCAATATATGCCATCGAACTGAAAATGTCACTTACCCAGTGTACATCTGTTCGTGGCATTAGTCGCTGCAGATTCACATGTACCCTCCCGCCTCCCCGGGAAGCCTGTAGCCGTTTAGAAGTAGATCTTAAATCTTAAACATTTGTACATTTGTAAATAATTATTATAAACTCTTAAAGTACATACATATTCACTCCATTGCATGGGCACTATTTATAGCAAACAACTCCATCCTCACCCTCTGCGGGGAAAACAATCTAAGATGGAATCGACGCCCATGCGCAATGGAGCCGAAGAGGGAGGAGTCCTTCGGTCCCGTGACCAAAAAAGACTTCTTCGAAGAAAAACAACTTGTAATACTCCGAGCCCAACACCAAGCAGTGGACTGTGCCAAACATGTGAATCTGCAGCGACTAATGCCACGAACAGATGTACACTGGGTAAGTGACATTTTCATTTGTGGACATGCTATCAAAATAGCAGGGCAAAGTGAGTCAAGCTGTCCCTGGGGCTTTGTTTCAGACCTCTGTGCCATCCACCTGCTAGCCAGAGCTTTGGCTAGTACTGCTTTTCAGTCTGTGCGCCGCATGTGGATCTACAGCCCCACTATATACGGAAAGTTACTTACCCCGTAAGCATCTGTTTGTTGCATGGAGTGCTGTAGATTTACATGCACTTTCACCATTCTCCCAGGGAGCCAGTGTATGTTACAGAAAACATCTTACCATACTTCTTTCTACTTGTGTGGTCATTTTTCTTTCATGTACACACTACTCCAAAATTAGTCTCACCCATTATGTGAAAAGCAATCTAACAATGTAGTTGGTGGCGAAGCACATTCAAATCCAGAGGAATCACCAATATCTTGTGATTAGAAAATCTTTTTTTAATAGAAAAAAAAACGTCGGAGCCTAACACTAGATGGCAGGAGTATGCACAGAATGTGTGCCTACAGCAGTGCATGCAATAAACAGCTGCTTACATGGTAAGTAAATTATTCCTTATTTCCTCATGGTTGTGTTTTAGCACTTCCTGTCTATCTGCAGCAGGTGTTATCCAAGATAACACGCTGCCCCCTTGATAAGAAGTGTAAAGTGCTCCCAGGAATAGGAAACAAAGAGAAATGCTGGAGAGAGGAAGTGTAACCTCTTCAGTTAAATGACTACTGGGCAGTAGCCACAGATGGCACAGCTTCAAAGAGGCTACCTCCTCAGTGAAACAACTGGCGATCACACTTTCATCTACCTGCTTCTTTGTGTAGGCAAACAGGTGGCATCTCCCCCAGAGAAGGAAAACCCATTGCAGAACAGTGTTTTCCAGGAGGAGTAGCTCATTATGCTGCGTACACCACAAGAGTGTGCCCACAGTTCTGTCCCTAAGAGGAATGGTTTTGATTTGGATGGAGGAGGGAATGCGGGGGGCGGTTTGGTGGTCGAACCCTCAAGAATTTATGTAAAATGGAAATAATGCTTTTCAGAATTATTGCCCCAGGGACAAGTGAGTCCTCTGCTCCTACAAACATGACAGTGACATAAAAGTGGCACCCTAGACACACAGTCTTCAGATCATTGCGGGCTGGAAAGAAGACAGAAGGTCTGCTCTTCTGTTCTCTGGCCCCAGCAAAGAGAGGCTGCCCCCAAAGACTGGGAATGCTCCTGTAGACCTGAAGGACCTGCAAAGAGGGTGCCTGCTATGCCCATCTGGAACAATGGACTTGGCTCATCCCCTATTTAACACCATGGACACACAAGCTGAAGGAAACCCCCACACTTGAGAGCTCAGAAACGCCTGCCCACCCCTGGATGGCAAAGATCCTGTTGGGGGACGGAGTCCTGGTCCACTCGAGGTGTCCCAAAGTCTGTGAGATCCATTGCTGATGTCGGTGTGGATTCTGGTGAGTCAGCAGGAAGGAAAACCTTACCTCCAAACAACCGTTGAAGACCAGTGGTGACAGAACTTGCAGCAGACAACCCTGCTCCATCTTATTTTAAGCTAAAAATATATTTTATTTTTATAAAATTATTATTTGCTTCTTGTTTTTTCCTGTTCTTGTATTTCTAAATGCTTTACACTTGTTCCTTCGATTAAGCCTGACTCCTCTGTGCCACTGGTTTCCAAGACTGAGCGAATGTTTTTTTTATGAAAGAAACCTAATAAACCCGATAAAGATTGACATTATTTATTTCATGGTGAGGTCTCACAATCACACCCCATAAATAATCCATTTGATTACACCAAGGTAGCTTTTATTTTATTTTAAAGACCTGTTTCCACACACACAACAGATATTCAGTTTTTATTAAGTCATAGGAGATTGCCATGTTGTTGAACCAAGAATTCGGTAACTGTATGCAAATAACATTAACTTGCTTATTGTAGTAATTTCTCTAATCTTAGACCTTCACCCCTCCAGTTAATTTATCCTCTCTCCATCCTCATGAGTGTTTTGAACATGTTCTTGGCTCCAACCAAGAGCAGTGAAATGAATACTAAGATGATGAACTAGCTGGGTGACATAGAAATCCTGAAAGTGGATGTCTGTGCACATTTTCATGATTCCCCACATTTGATTTCCCAGCACTTGCATTACTAGTGGACCTGGTTTCTAGTTCCTTTCATGAGTGAGACTTTCCAATAGTAAGAAGGGTTATAAATACAGGAGTTGCGACTCATTGGTTATTTGTGTATTTTGGTTTACAGTAAAAATATTGTGGGGGGTTGGGGGAGGGAGGAGTGCACTGCAAAAAAGATTGTCAAAATGTTAACTGCTGAAAAAAGCTGAAAGGAAAAACCGGAGTATAAAAAAAATCAAAGGATTGTCTCTTATAGGAGAAAGGTAAGAATTGGGAGCAGGTGAGGGGAGCACGTGGGGAACGCAATCCCAGGCTACTGAATTCCCTGAACATACACATGGACTAACCCAGGGAGAGGTAGGGGAGGTCTTACCTAACCTGAGGGACATTTAGTGATGGCGGTGGGAGATGAGCTTGTGGAGGCAGTTATCTGAAATGCACAACCATGGACTCTGAAGTACTCATTAAACTAGAACAAAGATGCAAAATGTACTTGCATGGAGGGGAGGAAGAGAGTGGGAAAGGGGAGGGGCCCAATCCATTACAGCTGATTGATCTGGCAGTGAAGTGAACACTATACTATTATATTGATTCATATTGTTTTTATATTTGAGTTGTATTACTTCACTGTAATATGTGACCATGGTTGTTTATGAAAATTGCTAATAAGATATCTTTTTTAAAAAGTACTAGGAGCATCCTCATGAGTATTGTTGGGATGGTGGGGTGGATAACTAGTAGGGGGTTTTAGGATTCAGTGAATGCTAGTCTTACTGGGTAGTAAGTGAGTGGTAGAGTTTAGGAATTAGCATTTATGGGTAGTTAGGTGCTTTTATGTTTCAGTGTTGAGTGCGTAAATGGGCTACGGGGTTTTTAGAGTTGAGGGAACAGCAGCTGTAAAAGGGTTTATTAGGGTTTGGGGAAGAGTATCATTAATGGTGTGGTTTGAGGTTTTAGGGATCAAAATGGACAATAAGTAGTTTTTAGGTTTCTGGGAAGTGTAGGGTTAACCGGTCGGAATGTTTTTTTAGGCTTCATCAAATGGTAGAAATAAGGGAAAGTAAAGGTTTTTAGGGCTCAGGAAAGTGTGACATTAAATGTCAGTAAGTGTTTATGGGACTCTGGTAAAGGGGGGAGTAAGTTTTTTTTAAGATTCAGCGAATTTTAACATTAAGGCGTAGTAAAGGGTGGTTAGAGTTCTGCAATTGGTAGCGGTGAAGGTTTTTTATAGCTTTTAGGATTCACGGAAGGGTAGCGTTAGGGGTAGTAAGGGTTTTCTCTTTTTTTTTATGGTTGTTCAGGGATGGAACGCATTATAAGCTGCTAATTGGTTATTAGGAGACAGTTATAAATGGATGTAATAAAAATTAATTTTAAAATAAAATATTTCTGGAATTGTAGGTGATAATGAACACAACATCATTACTTCGACAGTTTCATCTCTACTTTAATGTAGAGATATTTTGATGCCCCCTTCACTGTATGTTTTTTTTTTTTTTTTAAACTGTTGGTTATCACAGTAATACAGCTAACTGGTGCTTTATGCTTTGTATTTTTCAGCTTCCGTCATCATCAACGTGGGGTCAGCAAGCCAGCACAGCAGGCATATCAGCATCACAGGCTTCCTTGTCATTGGCAGAGATCCAGAAATTGGAGGAGGAGCGAGAAAGACAACTGCAAGAGGAGGTTTGTTTTTATTATAAAATACAGCCCTCGTGAACTGTATTGCATGTTTTCAATTTGCACAGTTTTTATTTGATTTGATAGTTTCAACATTTGTAGCATATTTAACAGTGTTGGAGAAATATTTCCTATTTAGTTTTTTTTTATTCATAGCAATGGGGCACTTAAACTGTTGGCTGCAAAAAGTGAGCTGCAGTGGTATGTTGTAATACAAAAATCCTTCTGTACCCTATTTGTGTGTATGTGTCCGTTGTTGCTACGGAGCGAAAGCCAGCATTGTGTTTTATGTTTCGATTGATAGCACTGTGACCTCATCTTGCTTTCTCCTCCTCATTTCACAGCAGGCACGGCAGCAGAGGGAGCTTATGAAGAGCCTCTATCAGCATCAACAACAGCAGCAACAGCAGCAGAAACTTTCAGGCTGGGGAAATATCCCTAAAGGGACAGGAAACACAAAGTCCTTGCTTGAAATTCAGAAAGAGGAGGCCAAACAGATGCAGAAACACAAGCAGGAAAACCACACCCGTGGTAACAGCTGTGTCAGCGCTGCTGCTGATACTACCAGCACAATCATCACAGTGAGTAGTGACGGCCAAAGACATTTTGCTGAGACCTAGACACTTTTCCTACAGGCCCACTTGTTTATTCTGCTCCCATGTCTGTTTTCTTACGCCCTCTTACCTCTAATGTCTCCCTCCATTTTCCCATTTACTGTTATCTGTTTTCTCGCTCAGTTTTTGCATTCAGCTCCCTGTCCTCTATACATGTGACCATGCACTTGGTGTTAATTGCTATTTTAGAAGCATAAATATGTGCACAGCATTAAAACGAATTATGTGAGTTATCAGTGCCTTGTTTTCCATAGTAAGGACCAATACTTTAATAATTGGTGAACCTGCCGACTGGAAATGGTTGCCACATTATTTTCATATTATTTTTTTTTTTAGAAATTATAATTCTTTTCCAGTAAAAGTGTGCTGGTCCCTAACAAACTGCTTCTGTCAAACTGAAGGAAGTTGGCTGGTTGCAGAAGTTATCCTCTCCATATGAATGTTTATCTTCCAGTCACCACACTAGATCTGGGAAACTATTACCCAGCAATACCTTTCAGGTGCACCTTTCAGGTGCTGCCAGCCGTAAAACACCGTTCACTACTTCATCCACTCACCTTGTGACTACATAAGGGTATGTAAGGCACCAACTGATAAAGACTTATAGCCGCAGATCCCTTACCTTTGAATATTCTCCAGGTGTCAGACTGGACACAGAAAATTTTGAAAAGTACCTCTCCATGGCGGTAGGTGGTGTCGTTCGGCACAATCAGTTTCATCCGTGCCGGAGCTGGATCACAACTCCCAAGACCTGTAATGACTGGCAAGCCATGAACCACAAACTGCTGGAAAAATATCTGTAGCTCCTGGTCGCCTGACGCTTGTCGACTCAGCGACTGTCCAAGTCCCAGTCGACTAGAAAATCCCAGGCCCATTCGCAGGTCATGCACTTCATTTTTGGGTGAGCTGACCCCTCCGGAGCACCTTCGGGCCCCATGGGTTTCAGCAGGTTCCTCCACTGGATTTCCACTAGCGCTACGCCCTCTGGGCCAGTCGGGCCACCTGGATTCGGTGCTGGATCTGGACCAGTAATGCTTGTGAGACAACGTCCTTCCCTTGAGCCAGGTCCATTGACCTCTCTCCTTGTGGTACCAACCCCATCATCATACCAGACTCCAATACAGAGCTGGATAGGCATCTCCCGCCATTTACTCCCAGACCTGCCAGAACTTGACCTTCCGATTCTGTTACAGGGTCTTCTTTTTTCTACATCCTGCTGAAGTGTATGTTTTGGCGGGTGGATCTTTAATGCTACCACAACCCCATAGAAGTGCCAGGGACAACTAGCTTGAGGAACTTGCAGATGCTAGTGATCTGGACACTTCCCCAGGCACTAGCCTAGTTTCTCCTTGTACTGGGGCAACAGAGCTAGGGGTTTCTTTTGCAGTGGTGGTGGTTAGGGCAGCTGAGGTCCTGGACTTTACGTTGACCTCAGTGGCAGTCAAGATGAACATCTTGGAAGAGGGCTTCAGCCAGCAGTTGCCCGCACAGAACCTCTTCTCCCTTTTGATGAAGTCCTGACCAGTGTGCTGTTCAGGGCATGGACCTAGCTCTTGTACCACTGCCATTGCCTCACTCGCGGGGGACCCAGTTTTCCTCTCCCTGCACGTATGCTCCGGAAATCCCTCAACGCAGTTGTCATCTTCAGATTACTTTTTTCCGCCATTGGGGCTGGAAGCCTAGGGGGGAGTTCTGGAGTTGAGGAAGAAGGAATTGTGAGAAGAAAAAACTGTTTTTCCAATGAGTATCACCGTCTAGGGAACGGAATTGGTGATGACTAATAGGAAGTAGGGCACAGAAAAAACACCAGAATTCACAGAGTGACACCAAGGTGAGTAGACCAATACAAGACCGCATGATTGGAGAATAAGAAGGGATTTTGGAGCATAACCACCCCCTCGATTCTGCCCTAAGTACCACCACAATAACGCACAGGAGGAGACACACAAGGTTTGAACTTCTGCCTCCCTAAGGACCACAGCACAGAGAACTGCTCAGTATGCACGGAGATCTTGCCTAAGGCAATCCTGGTAAGACAGAAGCAGAGGTGGGCACACTACACAATGTCATCATCACAGAGTAAACAGGAGTCCTTGAAATGTTTCAGCCTGTCAAGCGTCCAAGAGAATATCCTTAAGACAGGAGGTACAAGAGGAAGAGCCAGAACTCGAGGAGCTCAACCAAGGTCAGACTGGCAGTGTCCATTAGAAAGTGTTGAGGGAGGAACATAGACAGAAGGTAATCCATCAGAGAAAAGAACACAGTTAAGTTGAGGATTTCAAATCCAAAGAAATCAGCAGTGACCCCAGTACGAGGCTGGCCTGGTTTGTGGTGGGTACCTTGGGTACTTACACCAGGTCCAGTCATCCCTTATTAGTGAAATGCAATAGTGTTCTAGCAGCTTAGGCTGATAGAGGTAGCTATAGCAGAGCTGCTTAGGCTGAACTAGGAGACATGCAAAGCTCCTGCTATACCACTATAGTTACACCGTACCTATGCACAATAAAAGACAATAATAAAGGTAGTTTATTTGGGTGACACAGTACCAAAAATATCTTAAAGGCAATACTTGTTCTGGAGGTAAGTATTATACACAATATATACACTAGACACCAAAATAAGGTAAGTAATTAGACATAGGATAGTGCAAACGATAGGAAATGCTATAGAATGCAATGTGAGAAATTAGGTCTAGGGGCAACACAAACCATACCACAAACTTCCTCCTCCAAACCATATACTAAAAGTGGAATGTGAATCATGAATTCCCCCTAGACAAGTGTGGTATGTGCGGAATCGCTGGGAGAGTAAGAATACAGTAAAGGTAAGTAAATTACCCCACCCCAGATCCCAGAAAAGCAGGAGTAAAGTACTGCAAGTTTCCTTAGGACACACTACAAGTCGTGATTGGAGTTATTGCAAGACTGCAAACAACAAATTGTGGGTTCCTGGACCTGAAGACCTGCAAAGGAAGGAGACCAAGTCCAGAAGTCGAAAGAAGTTCCAGGAAGGACAGGAGCCCCTGCCAACCCAGAAGAGGGTGCAAAAGAAGAGTCCCCGGTTGGACGAAGACTACAGAAATGCACCCAAGGAAGATGTCAGTGGGTTCCTGCGTGATGCATTGGATGTCCCACGTCGTGAAGTTGGATGCAGGCGAGTTGGCGCTGGATTACTCCAACAAGCCTTGGTTCCGGCAAAGTCGCGTTTTGCGCCAAGTTGGTGCTATCTGGACCCAGGAGGGACCTGGGGGCCTCAACTCTGTGTGAGGAGGAATAGGGGGCTCTCAGCACTTCAGAGAGCCCTCAGGACACCAGATAGCACTCACGGGTGTCCCAGGACACAGGGAAAAAGGAGGTGCAAACTTCAGAAGGTGCAGCACTACAAAGGAAAGTCCCACGCCAGCACTAAAAAGGAAAGTCCCACGCCACCTGAGATTAACTCAGCGAGTTGACCATCACAGGATAGAGTGCTGGGGACCTGGGCCAGGCTGTGCACAAAGGAGCATTGCAAATAGTGCACAGAGGCCTCAGGAGATGATGAAGATGCCGTGCACAGGGATACTGTCATTCTGGGGGAAGGCAAGATCTTACCTCCTCCAAATTGGGACAGCAGGACCTCGGGACTGTCTGTGTCGATGGGGTCCACCCCCTGTGTTCCAAGGAGCGCGCTCATCGCCAGGAGAGGAGTCCAAGAGAACCGGTCGTCGACTTAGAAGGTGCCTGCGTGAGCAGGGAAGTGACTCAGTCGGTCCTTCTGGGGCAGGATGGAGACAGGGAGTCCCCAGAGCATGCACACCGTGGAAACTGTTGCAGTTGCTGGCTGGAGCTGAAGTTGCAGAGGAAAAGTAGCCCTTCTGGATACTTTGTTTCTGTTACAGTGGTTCCTGGAGCAGTCTGCGGTTGATCGGAGGTCCGAGGATGAAGTAGTAGTTGCAGAGGATTCCTGCTGGAAACTTGCGAGTAGAATCTGAAGAGAACCCACAGGAGAGACCCTAAATAGCTCTGAGATGGGGATTGGCTACCTTATCAGGTATGGACCTATCAGGAGGGGTCTCTGACGTCACCTGCTGAAAATGGCCACTCAGAGGCCTCCAGAGTGCCCCCACACCTTGCAATGCAAGATGGCTGAAGTCTGGGAAGCACTGGAGGAGCTCAGGGCACCACCACGCCCCTTTCCTTTGTCCAATTACGCACCAGAGCAGGGACAAGGGGTCCCTGAACCAGTGTAGACTGGCTTATGCAAGGAGGGCACCATCTGTGCCCTTCAAAGCATTTCCAGAGGCCGGAGGAGGCTACCCCTCCCCAGCCTGTAACACCTATTTCCAAAGGGAGAGGGTGTAAAACCCTGCTTTCAAAGGAAATGCTTTGTTCTGCCTTCCTGGGACTGAGCTGCTCAGACCACAGGAGGGCAGAACCCTGTATGTGAGGTGGCAGCAGCTGTAGCGGCATTGCAAGCCTCAGAGAGCTGGTTTGGCAGTACTGGGGATCCATAGTGGAGCCCCAGGTTGCATGGAATTAGCTCCCCAATATCTGATTTGGAATTTGGGGGGGGGGGGGAACACTTCCATGATCTTAGACACCTTACATGGCCATATTCAGAGTTACCATTGTGAAGCTACATATAGGTATTGACCTATATGTAGTGCACATGTGTAATGGCGTCCCCACACTCACAAAGTCCCGGGAAATGGCCCTGAACTATGTGGGGGCACCTTTGCTAGTGCAAGGGTGCCCTCACACTTAGTAACTTTGCACCTGACCTTCAGCAAATGAAGGTTATACATATAGGTGACTTATAAGTTACTTAAGTGCAGTGAAAATGGCTGTGAAATAGTGTGTGCGCTATTTCACGCAGGCTGCAATGGCAGGCCCGTGGAAGGGTTTGTTTGAGCTCCTTATGGGTGGCAAAAGAAATGCTGCAGCCCATAAGGATCTCCTGGAACCCCATTGCCCTGGGTACCTCGGTACCATATACTAGGGACTTATAAGGGGGGGGGTCCACTGTGCTAATTGAAATTGATGAATGAAGTCACTATCCTATAGTGACAAATTTAAAAGCATAGAGAGCATAAGCACTGAGGTTCTGGTTAGCAGAGCCTCAGTGACACAGTCAAACACTATACACAACACACACATTAGGCCATAAATTATGAGCACTGGGGTCCTGACCAGCAGGATCCCAGTGAGACAGGCAAAGGCATACTGACATACAGGTAAAAATGGGGGTAACATGCCAAGATAGATGGTACTTTCCTACAACCCCAAAATCGTCAACAACAGATGGTAGAGTGAAGCCCCAGGATCCACACGGGTCCAAGTCAAGGGACACCAATACAGGCGAGCCCTTTAAATCTGCTTTGACCTCGGGAGAGGATAAAAGATATGGGAGGGAGACTGCAAAAGCCAGCTCAGCACTGTCCACGAAAACGAGATCCACAGCAGCACTCAAAAGCCACTTGACATTGATGCTGAAAGCCTCTGAAATACAGGTGCACCCGATATCGAAAAATTCCTCAGCATTGCCTTCAAAACAAAGAAGCGAGTCGGATCTCAAGAAAGAAAGAAAAAATAGCTCAAGGAAGAATGGAAAAGAAAGCGATCAAGGGCAAACTCGAAGCCCTAATAAAAAGAGGAGGGAATTTGATGATTCTCTGTACCTTTTCAGAATTTCATAGAAACAAACAAGTGGAATTAGAGGAAACAGATGAGCTGGAACACTCCACTTCCATAGAGCTGCAGAATGAGTTGAAAGAGGAGTTCTTCAACCTGGAGGAAGTACAAAAAGAAGACCTCTCACACACAAGGGAAGTAACAGATGACTGGCAAGACATGTATGCAGATTCACCAGACAAAGGGGTGGAGTCTGACCCATTAAGGACACCACCACCAGATGACATCACTGCATACAATGCAGTAGTAAAGAGGGCTGCAAGCACTTATGGAGTGCAGCTGGAGGTAGAACAATCAAAGGCATGTTTCCTCCTTGAAAACCTACTACGTAAACAAAAGAAAAACAATTTCTCACAATGCTTCCAATCATGGTGGATCATGGCAGGGAAGCATTTAAGGAACCAACTGTGGCTAAGGCAATAACACCAAGGGTAGAGAAGAAGCAGCGATTCTTATCTAAGGACTCACAATATATCAGGGGTGAATGTGCCAGCGGACTCCCTTATCATGGCACCAACATGGAAAACAGCTAACACACCAATGTCTACAGGACTACCTCCAGAAAGAAAGAAAGAAAGAGAGTAGACATAGTGGGAGGACAATGCAAAGATCAGCTTCAATGAAGTGGTGGATAGCCAGCTCAAATGCCCTAATAAATAGATATGCACAACAACAGTGGGGTGAGATGGAGGGACCAATGGAGCATCTCCCTGGGGAGTTTAAGAAAAGGGCAAACATAGTGTTGCAGGAGGGCAAGACAACTGGCAACACATGCCTAAAATCAGTCTGGATGCAGCAGGCATGGCTAGTACACAGCTCTGGATGGCCACGACCTTGCACAGGCACACTTGACTGAGATTCTCGGGTTTCAAGCAGGAGGTCCAGTCCGCCGCAATCAATATGCCCTTCACACAAGACAACCTATTTGGAGGGGCAGTAGATGAAGCACTTTAGCATGTGAAAATGGGCAGTGAGACCACCAAGGCAATAGGGGGTCCAACAATACGAGGAAACTGTCCGGGGAGGCATGGCCCAGAGAAAGAGAACAGTCTCGGCCTTTGGAGCTATACACTCACATGCATCCTACACAGCCGAGTGAGACCACCACCCCCCTTAATCGCAGTACAGCTGAAACTCCAGCCAGCCCTGTCTTGGAAGAGGGGGAACCCCGAAAAGGAGAAACCACACTATCAGGCCACTGCCTTCAAGGAAACTCCTACACGTCACCAATAGGTGGACGGATCAGAGGATACCAGCAAGAATGGGAGACGATTACCTCTGGCAAATGGATATTACATTTAATAAAATATGGCTATTGCATAGAGTTACAGCCACCTCCAACAACACCACCAAAGATAAAGACGATAAAATAATGAACAGTGACTACTATAAAAGGAAGTGGAAGAGCTGCTAAACAAAGAAGCTATAGAATTAGGTCCCCAGAGATCAAGTGGGTTTATTCCAGCTACTTTCTGATACCAAAACCCAACATAACGTTAATCCAGTACTGGACATGAGGCCACTAAAAAAGTTGAGAAAGACATAAAAATTCAAGATGAGAGCGCTACAAAAGGTTAGTCTCCTGATAGAGAAAGGGAGACTACATGACAATCATATAGACCTTGAGGACGCCTAGCTGCACATACCAGTAAACAGAAGCCACAGACCATTTTGCAGATTTGTAGTGAACAAGAGACACTACCAATTCAAAGTCTTGCCATTCTGAATACAATCAGCATTGCAGGTGTTCACAAAAATATTAAGTGTAGTAGCAGCACACCTCACATGATATGGAATACACTTATCCTTACTTAGACAACTGGCTGGTGAAAACAAAGACAAGCAGCCATTGCAAGAAGAACATCAACAAGGTGACACAAACCGTACACACATCAGTTATGACAAATCTTTACAAAGCCCAGGCAAGGGGTAAAAAAACCTTCTTGGGGGAAATCTTGGATTTCCTACATCCAAGACGAGACCAGTGGAAAAGATGGGAAGCAATCGTAGAGAACAGTCACCATTACCACAGGGGGCAACATCTGGCGACAAGAGCTGTGAAGAAAATGAGCATGTTGGCTGCCTGTATTCCTTTGGTACCACATGCAAAACACAGGAGACCAATACAATAATGTGTCCAACATCAATGTCACAATCAGCCATGAGTTGGGACGATCGAGTGGTTATTAAAGACAAGGTTCAGAGAGAGATGCAGTAATGGAACCTCAAACATAACAGTGAGGAAGCCATTCAAACAACTAACTCCACTCAGTGACAAAAGTGATCCAAAGATACAGAGAAGTACAAGTCAACATGTTCCTGATAGTTGCACAATGTACTCGAAAGACATGAGTCTCAGACTTCATGGAAATATCCCAAAAGCAGTACATTCCACTCTCAGTACACCCAGACCTGTTAACGATACAAGAGGGACAAGTACCAAACACCCTCAGCCTGGCGGCATGACCTCAGAGGACTTAGAATTTGGCCACCTCAATTTGCGAAAAAGAGAGAGATGGATTCTAAAGAAAGCAAGGCGACCAACCACAAAGAAAAAACTGCTCTTCCTCTATCAAAGTCCACTTATCAGCCATTGTAGTATTCACAAGAGGGGTACTGGGTAGAAGTTTCTTTATCGATCCCCTGGTGAAGCGCTTCCTAAAAGCAGCAAAGAAAGTAGCAACCCCAAAAAGCATGCCAATGCCTATATAGAACCTGAATGTAGTGTTCACCCAACTGATTAGTTTACCCTTAAAACCACTGAAGAATGCACAACTAAGGTTTCCAGCCCTCAAAACCATAGTCTTCATAGCTATCACCTCTCTAAGGAGGGTAGATAAGATACAAGCGCTAACCTCTCAGGAGCCATACCTATGGATATTTAGAGACAAAGTGGTTATGAGAATAAACCCAAGGTTCATACTGAAAGTGGTATCAAAATTCCATATTAACCAAGCTATTCACCTGCCATATTTTTTTCAACAACCCACAGGTAGAGTGACAATTTCATGTTAGATGTCCAAAGGGCAATTATGCGTTACTTAGAAAGGAAATCAAGAAAGGAGAACAGTTATTGTGTCCTTGGCACCTGCAAGAAAGGCACTTCAAGTCACCAAAAGAACTATTGCAAGATGGATTGTGCAAACAATCCAGTATTGTCAAAAGACGGGGAGCAACTCTTGAAAAAAAATCAAAAGCACATTCAACAAGGAAAAAAGGACAACATTTGCTTTCTTAGGCAGTGTAGAATTAGAAGACATTTGAGTAGCTGCTACATGGTCATCGGTATATACCGTCACAAAACACAAATTCATGGACATTCAGATCAACAGAGAAGCCGAAGGAAGGAGGGCATGATCATTGTAGGTTGCATATACAATCTCCATTTCCAAGACACGTGTATCAAATGGGTTATTGTCATATAATCTATGATAGAGGAACCTGTCTGGCTAAAATGGATAACCTTATCTGGAACATCGGGAGCTCTTTCTGATGTTCCAAATATAGCACCTAAAGGTTTCAGTTTACTCACTGCATAATATCCATGTGTTCGGTGGCATGTGTAGCTGCAGATACACATGCTGTGCATAGTCCGCTGTCTGGTGTTGGGTCGGAGTGTTACAAGTTGTTTTTCTTCGAAGAAGTCTTTTCGAGTCACGAGACCGAGGGACTCCTCCTCCTTTGTTTCCATTGCGCATGGGCGTCGACTCCATCTTAGATTGTTTTTTTTCCGCCATTGGGTCCGGACGTGTTCCTTTTCGCTCCGTGTTTCGGGACGGAAAGATAGTCATAACTTCGGAAAACTACGTCGGTATTGTTTCGTTCGGTATCGGGTTAGATTAGAATCAACACCGAATCCTGAAGAGCTCCGGTAGCCCTTCGGGGTAATTTCGATCCCCCGTCGGGGCCTGGTCAGCCCGACCGCGTGCAACATCGAGACTGATGGAACGGACCCGTTCCGATTCTGTCCTAAATGCCACAGTAAATATCCCTATACAGACCAGCATTTGGTCTGTAACTTGTGCCTGTCACCCGAGCACAAGGAAGAAACGTGTGAGGCCTGTCGAGCGTTTCGGTCGAGAAAAACGCTCCGTGACCGAAGAGCCAGATGGTTGCAGATGGCGTCCACGCCGACAGGACAACGAGGGTTCGAGGAACCGGGAGAAGAAGAGGAAGCCTTCTCCATCCATGAATCGGACTCGGAAGAATTCGACGTCGAAGAAACCGTGAGTAAGACGTCGAAGCAAGCACCACACAGGAAAACAGACAAAGCCCAGGGGACGCCACTGCCAACAGGCCATGGCTCAACCCATAAAGTAGGTGACCGTCCATCGGCACCGAAAAAAGGCGAACTGGTGCCGAGGTCGTCCGACTCGAGTCGAGACACAGGCACGCAGCAATCTCGGGACCGAGAAAGTGCTGCAGAAAAGGGTCGACACCGAGACAGCACCACCGAGGCTGCTCGGCACAGAGACAGCGGCACCGAAGATGGCCGACGCCGAGAAAGTTCGGCACCGAAAAAGAGAAAAATCTCGGTGGAGCCGAAAACAACAAAAGACACGGTTTCGGTGCCTAAACGACCAGCAACTGAACCGACAGCCAGTTCGTACTCAGAGGAACAATCACTGTCCTCCCAAATGCGCAAACACAGGTTTGAGGAAGATTTACAAACCACAGATGTAGACCACACACAAAAGCGTATCTTCATACAAAGTGGTACAGGGAAGATCAGCACTCTTCCCCCAATCAGGAGAAAAAGGAAACTCGATTTACAACCACAAGAAAAGACACCACAAGCAAAAGTGGTAAAGAAGGTAACTCCACCACCCTCTCCACCACCGGTAACTCATACATCACCGGCACAGACTCCGTTACATTCACCAGCTCATACCACTATGAGCCAAGATGACCAGGATGCGTGGGATCTCTGACGCCCCAGTATCAGACAATAGCCCTGAGTCGTACCCTACTAAGCCCTCACCACCTGAAGACAGTACAGCGTATGCACAGGTGGTAGCTAGGGCAGCAGAGTTCCATAACGTGTCTTTACACTCAGAGCCTGTCGAAGATGACTTCCTTTTCAACACCTTCTCCTCCACCCATAGCAATTAACAAAGCCTCCCTATGCTCCCGGGAATGCTAAGGCATGCTAAACAGATCTTTAAAGAACCTGTCAAAAGCAGAGCAATAACTCCAAGGGTGGAGAAGAAATATAAAGCACCGCCCACGGACCCTGCTTTTATCACATCACAACTGCCACCAGATTCAGTTGTCGTAGGAGCAGCTCGTAAAAGAGCCAACTCGCACACATCAGGCGATGCACCACCTCCAGACAAGGAGAGCCGCAAGTTCGACGCAGCTGGGAAAAGGGTTGCAGTACAAGCTGCAAGTGGCGCATCGCTAACTCGCAGGCGCTCCTAGCGCGATATGACAGAGCCCATTGGGACGAGATGCAGCATCTCATCGAGCATCTACCCAAAGAATTCCAGAAACGGGCAAAACAAGTGGTTGAGGAGGGACAAAATATCTCCAACAACCAAATACGTTCCTCTATGGATGCAGCGGATACAGCTGCAAGAACAATAAATACCGCGGTAACCATAAGGAGGCACGCATGGTTGCGCACATCCGGCTTCAAACCCGAGATACAACAGGCAGTGCTCAATATGCCGTTCAATGAACAACAATTGTTTGGACCCGAAGTGGACATGGCAATTGAAAAATTGAAAAAAGATACTGACACAGCTAAGGCCATGGGCGCACTCTATTCCCCGCAGGGCAGAGGCACTTTTGGCACGTTTCGCAAAACAACCTTCAGAGGGGGGTTTCAAGGTCAAACCACACAAGCTAGTACCTCACAAACAACACCGTCTACCTACCAGGGACAGTACCAAAGGGGAGGCTTTCGGGGCCAATACAGAGGGGGACAATTCCCTAGAAACCGGGGAAAATTTCAGGGTCCCAAGACCCCACCAACCAAACAGTGACTCACAAGTCACTCAACCCCTTCACACAACACCAGTGGGGGGAAGACTAAGCCAGTTCTACAAATTTTGGGAGGAGATAACAACAGACACTTGGGTCTTAGCAATTATCCGGCATGGTTATTGCATAGAATTTCTCCAACTCCCTCCAAACGTCCCACCCAAAACACAGAATATGTCAAAACAGCATTTAGACCTTCTACACCTAGAAGTTCAAGCATTACTGCAAAAAGATGCAATAGAATTAGTACCAGGTCCACAAAAGAACACAGGAGTTTACTCACTGTACTTTCTAATACCAAAAAAAAGACAAAACACTGAGACCAATCTTAGATCTCAGAACACTAAACACCTACATCAAATCGGAACACTTTCACATGGTCACGCTACAGGATTTATTACCACTGTTGAGACAACAAGACTACATGACAACCTTAGATCTAAAAGACGTGTATTTCCACATACCGATACATCCCTCGCACAGGAAATACCTAAGGTTCGTATTCAAGGGAATACATTACCAATTCAAAGTGTTGCCGTTCGGTATAACAACCGCACCGAGAGTCTTTACAAAATGTCTAGCAGTAGTAGCTGCACATATCAGAAGGCAGCAAATACACGTGTTCCCCTACCTAGACAATTGGCTAATCAAGACCAACTCCCTAACAAAGTGTTCACACCACACAGATTATGTCATACAAGCCCTCTACAAACTAGGGTTCTCCATCAACTATACAAAGTCACACATTCTGCCGTGCCAAACACAGCAATACTTGGGAGCGACAATCAACACAACAAAAGGGATAGCCACTCCAAGTCCACAAAGGGTTCAACATTTTTACAAAGTCATACAAGCCATGTATCCAACACAAAAAATACATGCAAAGATGGTGTTAAAACTCCTAGGCATGATGTCCTCATGCATAGCCATTGTCCCAAATGCAAGATTGCACATGAGGCCCTTACAACAGTGCCTAGCATCACAATGGTCACATGCACAGGGTCACCTTCTAGATCTGGTGTTGATAGACCGCCAAACATACATCTCGCTTCTATGGTGGAACAGTATAAATTTAAACAAAGGGCGGCCTTTCCAAGACCCAGTGCCACAATACGTGATAACTACAGATGCTTCCATGACAGGGTGGGGAGCACACCTCAATCAACACAGCATCCAAGGACAATGGGACGTACATCAAAGAAGGTTTCATATAAATCACCTCGAATTGTTAGCAGTATTCCTAGCGTTGAAAGCATTTCAACCCATCATAATCCACAAATACATTCTTGTCAAAACAGACAACATGACAACAATGTATTATCTAAACAAACAGGGGGGAACACACTCGACACAGCTGTGTCTCCTAGCACAAAGGATATGGCAGTGGGCAATTCACAACCACATTCGCTTAATAGCACAGTTTATTCCAGGGATCCAGAACCAGCTAGCAGACAATCTCTCTCGGGATCACCAACAAGTACACAAATGGGAGATTCACCCCCAAATTCTAAAATCTTACTTCCAAATTTGGGGAACACCTCAAATAGACCTGTTTGCAACAAAAGAGAACGCAAAATGCCAAAACTTCGCATCCAGGTACACACACCAGCAGTCTCAAGGCAATGCTCTATGGATGAATTGGTCAGGGATATTTGCGTACGCTTTTCCCCCTCTCCCTCTTCTTCCATATCTAGTAAACAGATTGAGTTAAAACAAACTCAAACTCATACTAATAGCACCTACATGGGCAAGACAACCTTGGTATACAACACTACTAGACCTGTCAATAGTGCCTCATGTCAAACTACCCAACAGACCAGATCTGTTAACACAGCACAAACAACAGATCAGGCATCCAAACCCAGCATCGCTGAATCTAGCAATTTGGCTCCTGAAATCCTAGAATTTGGACACTTAAACCTCACACAAGAATGTATGGAGGTCATAAAACAAGCTAGAAGGCCATCCACTAGACACTGCTATGCAAGTAAATGGAAAAGATTTGTTTGCTACTGCCATAATAATCAAGTTCAACCATTACATGCATCTCCAACAGATATAGTAGGATACTTACTACATTTGCAGAAATCAAATCTGGCCTTCTCTTCCGTAAAGATACATCTCGCAGCAATATCTGCATACCTGCAGATTACTCATTCAACTTCACTGTTTAGAATACCTGTCATTAAAGCATTTATGGAAGGCCTAAAAAGAATTATACCACCAAGAACACCACCTGTTCCTTCATGGAACCTCAACATTGTCTTAACAAGACTCATGGGTCCACCTTTCGAACCCATGCATTCTTGCGAAATACAATACCTAACCTGGAAAGTTGCATTTCTCATTGCCATTACAACTCTAAGAAGAGTAAGTGAAATTCAGGCGTTTACTATACAGGAACCATTTATTCAAATACACAAAAATAAGGTAGTTCTAAGAACCAATCCAAAATTCTTACCAAAAGTTATCTCACCGTTTCACTTAAATCAAACAGTAGAACTACCAGTGTTCTTTCCACAGCCAGACTCAATAGCTGAATGGCCACTACATACATTAGACATCAAAAGAGCACTAATGTACTACATTGACAGAACAAAACTAATTAGGAAAACAAAACAACTATTTATTGCATTTCAAAAACCTCATACAGGAAACCCAATATCAAAACAAGGTATAGCCAGATGGATAGTTAAGTGCATCCAAACCTGCTACCTTAAAGCAAAGAGAGAGCTGCCTATTACACCAAAGGCACACTCAACCAGAAAGAAAGGCGCTACCATGGCCTTCCTAGGAAATATTCCAATGAACAAAATATGTAAGGCAGCAACATGGTCTACGCCTCACACATTTACTAAGCACTACTGTGTAGACGTGCTATCTGCACAACAAGCCACACTAGGTCAAGCTGTACTAAGAACTTTATTTCAAACTACTTCCACTCCTACAGGCTGAACCACTGCTTTTGGGGAGATAACTGCTTACTAGTCTATGCACAGCATGTGTATCTGCAGCTACACATGCCACCGAACGGAAAATGTCACTTACCCAGTGTACATCTGTTCGTGGCATTAGTCGCTGCAGATTCACATGCGCCCACCCGCCTCCCCGGGAGCCTGTGGCCGTTTGGAAGTAATCTCCAACATTTTTACATTTGTAAATATATTACCTTAACCTTTATCTTGTACATACTTATTCATTCCATTGCATGGGCACTATTACTAACATACACAACTCCTACCTCACCCTCTGCGGGGAAAACAATCTAAGATGGAGTCGACGCCCATGCGCAATGGAAACAAAGGAGGAGGAGTCCCTCGGTCTCGTGACTCAAAAAGACTTCTTCGAAGAAAAACAACTTGTAACACTCCGACCCAACACCAGATGGCGGACTATGCACAGCATGTGAATCCGCAGCGACTAATGCCACGAACAGATGTATACTGGGTAAGTGACATTTTCCTTATATGCTCTGCAGTTGCCTAGCAACCCTGTCTGATTTCTTAACTCTGGAACCAACTTAATTGCACTTCACAAGTAAGAGGTAGAACGCTGTGCTGCAAAATGTGAGCAAGTTCATCTAAGGTGATAGAAGATGGAGGGGAGGGAGGAAGAAAATCTTGGAATGAAAGGGTGTGGCCTTGCTTGACTATCTGAGAGATCAGACTGTCAGTAGTGATGGACAGCAAGTGCACAAATGTAAGGAGTGCCCCCCCCCCCCCCCAACTTTCTTTCAGCCTGCACATGCTTCCTCAAGTGT
The DNA here is from genome assembly GCF_031143425.1 of Pleurodeles waltl. Lineage (NCBI taxonomy): Eukaryota > Metazoa > Chordata > Amphibia > Caudata > Salamandridae > Pleurodeles > Pleurodeles waltl. The sequence goes on along the minus strand of NC_090450.1, from coordinate 423,121,376 downwards.
TCATTAAAAAGGCTTTGAGGGAGTGGAGAAGAGGAGGGAGGACTGTTGCCTGCAACAGCTTCTACAACCACCATTACTCCCCAAATCACAATCAAATAGTTTTCTATATAAGGAGACCAAGATAGCCTTCCACCATGAGTCCATATGAGATTCCAATTGCTGTGTTCAAAGAGAAAACGTAAGTATGGGCTAAAGTTATGAGGCCAATACTTGCATACTGTTATGTCACTGGTCTATTTCCAACATCAGAGAAAGGGAGTATTATTGTGCCACTGCATAAAAAGGGAAACATAATAGCACAAGGGAGCTCTACTTGTTACTTTAGGTAAGATTTTTGCCTGGAGAATTCTGGAACATTTGAAATTATAGGTGGAAGAGGCAAATACAATCCCAATGGAGCAGTGAAGCTTTATAGGCAATCGTTAGGTAAAGGACAATATTGTTGTGCTACAGTCTGTTTTTGACAAATATGTTGTCAATAAACATCAAGTGGTATATACCGTGTTTATTGAATGTTTGACTGTTTGAGTAGCCAGACTTATTTTATGGTTTAAACTATCATCTATGGGTATCCCTTCTAATGTGCTCAGATTAATAATAGCACTCCACACCTCAACTTAGTGGAAAGTTTTATTAGGGAGTTCTATAGGTCTCAACCCAGCTATACCAACATACAGTAGGTTGAAGCAGGGTTGCCTGTTAGCTCCTTTGTTGTTTTCGATTTATATGTCAGATTTCTTACAACAGTTATTGCAGGTGAATACTTTTCCCCTCAGGGTGGGGTCTTGCTCATAGCACACACTTATGTATGCAGAAGACATAATTTTATTTGATCTGACCTCCCGAGGGAAAGATTGCCTTGTATTATCTATTGCCCCATTGGCAAGCAAGTCCTCCACGCCTTCTAAGAAGAAGGTGACATAAAAGTGGCACCCCAGACCCACTATTCTCATATCACTACTGGACTGGCAAGAAGACAGAAGGCTTGCACTGCTGCTCCCTGGACCCAGCAAAGAGTGGCTGCACCAAAGACTTGACTGCGCCTGCTTTACCTAAGAGACCCGTAAAGAGGACTGTACCTGCTATGCCCACTCGTGGAAAAGACCTCTACTTTTGCCAGAATGGAAGAAGTGACTCCAAGGCCTAGTTGGCTAGCCTTCTGTTAAGATTCAGGACCACCGAAGCTAAAGAACCCTGCACTGTGCGGGGGTCCTAACTGCCCAGACACACTTGCCCATTGCTAAATGCCTACTAGGTGACTAAGTCCGGATTTCCTGAGGTGTCCCAAGATTGTGGGACCCGTAGCCAAAGTCGAAGTGGACTCAAGGTCCCCAAAGAAAAGGATTTACTTACCTCTGAGGGACAGGTGAGACTGCTGTAACCAGGGACCAGTTGCGACGGGACCTCCACTGGTCACCTCTTATGCAAAGTAGGAGCCTGAGGCTGGAGATAATCCATGCTCATGGTTACCAGGATGGCGCTAGGAACAATCACCCCATCTCTTCATCGTCTCCTCAACATTCTCTGCATCCTCGTTATTTTGCATCCCCAGCATCAGGACTGCCTTTTGGCTGGAACGTGGTAAAAGGAGAAAAGTGCACTGGGGACTGACTGCAAGACTGCTCCACCTGACAAGTAACTGTCTCCCTTAACTGAAGTTCTCCCTCTGACCAACCCATTGTGGCCCATTCAAGTACAGAGAAGTAGCCATACTAGCTGCTTGTCTACTAAGCCGCATACGATTAATTGAATTTCTTAAAAGAGAACTGCGGTGATTTACTTACCTCAAATTCATCTTTTCTTTCACCCTATAAAACTTTTAATGATAATAATGTGCTCTATTTTTATACTTTGTTGTCAGTTTTTTTTATTATGTTGTGTTTCTTACTTATTAACTGTGTTGGTACTCTTAAATGCTTTACACTTGATCCTTCAATTAAGCAACAGCTATCAAGATCTGAGCTAACAGTTTTATGTAAAGAAACTTAACTGGACCTGGTAAAGACTGTGACATTATTAAATGGTTAGATCTCACAACCACACCACATAATAATCCACTTTCTTACAGTGGGTACCTCATGTCAGGGGTGCCTGCATGCAAAACCCTGTAGTGTGCCTTCCCTTCATCAAGATTAGCTACCTGGTGCAAGGCTGAGAGTTTGACTCCCTTTCAGTCTTCCTCTTTGATGTACTGCTTTCTGTTGCCTAGCTGAACTTGGCTATCTCTAATGTGAAGGCTACTTTGCTGCATGATGTGACTTTGTAAGGGAATGCCTTTTTTTGTAAAGTTTTCAACTGATGCTTCTGGTTTTTCGACTCTGAGAGCTCACTGAGGCTTGCTTACCAGACCTCCATGCTTATGTCCTGACCTCAAAATATTAATGTTTGATTGGCTTATACCCAATTGGCATTAGCTAACTTACTTATGAGTCCCTAGAATGTGGTACCCAGGGCCTGTAAGTTAGAGAGCAACACCAGGGACTGCAGCAGTGGTTTGTAACACCGTAAAGCCAGGGTGCTGTGTATTAAAAAGTGGAACATGTGTTTTTACATGTTTCAATATTAAAAACCTGCGTTTTTCGTTTTTACTAAAGGGTAGTAGCCCCATTGGCAAGTACGGAGTTACAAGCTGCCAAGGCAGCCCTACTAGCTTCTGACTGGGTCTACTAAATTTGATACTGTTCAGTATCAAACAACTTGTTACATTAAGCCTGACTCGATGGTGAAAGCTGGAATTAATGTAATGTGTTGCAGTGTGAAACATCTACAAAGTTGCCACTTTGTTGCCCATAGTACCTTATGTGTCCATTCACGGTTGCACAACGAGATCTGTCCCTGAGACAGCATTCTGCCCTCCTATGGAGGACATGCAAACGACTTCCAAGAAAGGACACAATAGAAGCTTGTGTGGAAGAGGGGCATTACCTCTTCCTGGCAGGAAGCCACACTGGTGTTGGGCCAAAAGGCGAGCTTCAAAGGAGAAGCCGGATTTGAAGGGCAAATGGGAAACCCTTGGAAGAGGGGCTGCTGTATTGTTTAGGCAGGCTGGAACTGGGGAACAGTTGTCAAACCGCTAGGGGCATGTAGCCCCACCTCCGGGTTGGACTTGGGCACTGTACACACCAGGAGGGAGATTCTGCCGTTTTGAGAGTGGGCAGAATAGAGACTTCTGGAATAGTCTGATGCCATGGCTTGAAGAAAGTGGTTATCAGGAGAGAGGGAACCTTGTAGCCTACTGACCATATTCCTACCTGAGGGCATTTTCTGGGCATAAAAAGGGCACTTTGGCTCCCAGACCTTGTTGGAGTGTAGAGTTTCTAAGTGTCAGATGTGCTAGATGTGCCAATGCTTGTTCTCAGTTAGGTTAAATAAGTGCATATTTACTGTACCTTGTAAAATCTGCATCTCTAGAACCCTGTGATGGTTCTTTTTCATTTTAGTGTCGAAAATGAGTCTGTTTTTATAAATAGGTGTTAGATTTCTTGAGTGTCTTGTGTATTTCTTCTGTAATTGTTTTGGTGCTGTTTGAATAATTTACACTTTTTCCTTTGTGCAAACCTGACTGATCAGAGCCACAGCTACCCATGGTTGAGCCAAGGCGTTCCCACAATAACCCTACTGCACCTAAAGGGGTTGGTAAAAGCAAGATACAGTGAGGTCACACAATCACATCATATAATACAGCCCATTTCCACACAACCTTCAAGTGGTTCCTTGTAGGAAGTTGGCTCTGTATGTGCTATTTCAAAGTAAGGAATAGCATGCACAGAGTCCAAGGGTTCCCCTTAGAGGTAAAATAGTGGTAAAAAGAGATAATACTAATGCTCTATTTTGTGGTAGTGTGGTCGAGCAGTAGGCTTATCCAAGGAGTAGTGTTAAGCATTTGTTGTACATACACATAGACAATAAATGAGGTACACACACTCAGAGACAAATCCAGCCAATAGGTTTTGTTATAGAAAAATATATTTTCTTAGTTTATTTTAAGAACCACAGGTTCAAATTTCACATGTAATAGCTTGTTTGGAAGGTATTGCAGGTAAGTACTCTAGGAACTTTGAATCATTACATTAGCATGAATACTTTTGTCATAAAACACAATAAGCTGTTTTAAAAGTGGACACAGTGCAATTTTCACAGTTCCTGGGGGAGGTAAGTTATTGCTAGTTTTCACAGGTAAGTAAGTCACTTACAGTTCTCAGTTTTTGGTCCAAGGTAGCCCACCGTTGGGGGTTCAGAGCAACCCCAAAGTTATCACACCAGCAGCTCAGGGCCGGTCAGGTGCAAAGGTCAAAGAGGTGCCCAAAACACATAGGCTATAATGGAGAGAAGGGGGTGCCCCGGTTCCAGTCTGCCAGCAGGTAAGTACCCGCGTCTTCGGAGGGCAGACCAGTGGGGTTTTGTAGGGCACCGGGGGGGACACAAAGTAGCACAGAAAGTACACCCTCAGTAGCGCGGGGGCGGCCGGGTGCAGTGTGCAAACACGCGTCGGGTTTCCTTCAGGTTTCAATGGGAGACCAAGGGGTCTCTTCAGCGATGCAGGCAAGGGGGGGGCTCCTCAGGGTAGCCACCACCTGGGCAAGGGAGAGGGCCTCCTGGGGGTCACTCCTGCACAGAAGTTCCGTTTCTTTAGGGGCTGGGGGCTGCGGGTGCAGGGCCTTTTCCAGCTGTCGGGAAATGGAGTTCAGACAGTCGCGGTCAGGGGGAGCCTGGGGATTCCCTCTGCAGGCGTCGCTGTGGGGGCTCAGGGGGGACAACTTTGGTTACTCACAGTCGTAGAGTCGCCGGAGGGTCCTCCCTGAGTTGGTTGTTCTCCACCAGTCGAGTCGGGGTCGCCGGGTGCAGTGTTGCAAGTCTCACGCTTCTTGCGGGGAATTGCAGGGGTCTTTAAATCTGCTCCTTGTAACAAAGTTGCAGTTCTTTTGGAGCAGTGCCGCTGTCCTCTGGAGTTTCTTGTCTTTTTCGAAGCAGGGCAGTCCTCAGAGGATTCAGAGGTCGCTGGTCCCTTGGAAAGCGTCGCTGGAGCAGGTTCTTTGGAAGGCAGGAAACAGGCCGGTAAGTCTGGGGCCAAGGCAGTTGGTGTCTTCTGGTCTTCCTCTGCAGGGGTCTTTCAGCTCGGCAGTCCTTCTTCTTGTAGTTGCAGGAATCTAAATCTTTAGGTTCAGGGAAGCCCTTAAATACTAAATTTAAGGGCGTGTTTAGGTCTGGAGGGTTAGTAGCCAATGGCTACTAGCCCTGAGGGTGGGTACACCCTCTTTATGCCTCCTCCCAAGGGGAGGGGGTCACATCCCTAATCCTATTGGGGGAATCCTCCATCTGCAAGATGGAGGATTTCTAAAAGTTAGAGTCACCTCAGCTCAGGACACCTTAGGGGCTGTCCTGACTGGCCAGTGACTCCTCCTTGTTATTCTCATTATTTTCTCCGGCCTTGCCGCCAAAAGTGGGGGCCGGAGGGGGCGGGCAACTCCACTAGCTGGAGTGTCCTGCGGGGCTGTGACAAAGGGGTGAGCCTTTGAGGCTCACCGCCAGGTGTTACAGCTCCTGCCTGGGAGAGGTGTTAGCATCTCCACCCAGTGCAGGCTTTGTCACTGGCCTCAGAGTGACAAAGGCACTCTCCCCATGGGGCCAGCAACATGTCTCTAGTGTGGCAGGCTGCTGGAACCAGTCAGCCTACACAGATAGTCGGTTAAGTTTCAGGGGGCACCTCTAAGGTGCCCTCTGTGGTGTATTTTACAATAAAATGTACACTGGCATCAGTGTGCATTTATTGTGCTGAGAAGTTTGATACCAAACTTCCCAGTTTTCAGTGTAGTCATTATGGTGCTGTGGGGTTCGTGTAAAACAGACTCCCAGACCATATACTCTTATGGCTACCCTGCACTTACAATGTCTAAGGTTTTGCTTAGACACTGTAGGGGCACAGTGCTCATGCACTGGTACCCTCACCTATGGTATAGTGCACCCTGCCTTAGGGCTGTAAGGCCTGCTAGAGGGGTGTCTTACCTATACTGCATAGGCAGTGAGAGGCTGGCATGGCACCCTGAGGGGAGTGCCATGTCGACTTACTCATTTTGTTCTCACTAGCACACACAAGCTGGTAAGCAGTGTGTCTGTGCTGAGTGAGGGGTCTCTTAGGGTGGCATAATACATGCTGCAGCCCTTAGAGACCTTCCCTGGTATCAGGGCCCTTGGTACCAGAGGTACCAGTTACAAGGGACTTATCTGGATGCCAGGGTGTGCCAATTGTGGAATCAAAAGTACAGGTTAGGGAAAGAACACTGGTGCTGGGGCCTGGTTAGCAGGCCTCAGCACACTTTCAATTCAAAACATAGCATCAGCAAAGGCAAAAAGTCAGGGGGTAACCATGCCAAGGAGGCATTTCCTTACATTCCTTGATCAACCACCTTTGTTTAGGTCGCCCCTTTTGATGGGTTTTCTCAAAAGGTGTGTGAAACTGGTTTCCTCCCACATCTTTTATAGTAATGTAGTAGGATTTGAATTTGGATTTTTCCTTTTTTATAACTTCAACATTCAAACCAGTGCAGTTGGTTAGTTTGCTTACTTTGAAGATTTATTTTTGGTGACAATAACTTTGGCTCCTAGCATCATGCAAATTACAGCCTCATTGTTAAACTGCAGCCTACTAGTGGCAGGAAATCAAAGCCATTAGGAACATATTATTCATATGCCACTTAGACAGTGGGTGTACTATCCTCATGGGTCTCCTAAAAAAATAAAAATAAAAAAAAGTCTTGCCCCACTGAAAGCAATTTTACATGTCATTGCCTCACGACTGACTAGCCAGCCTAAAATAAAACCTGAACATTTCACCCTGCTCTCACTTGGCAGCCTATCAAAGCTCTAGCACAAAAAACAACAAATGTCTAATGTAAAGGTTGTCCATCTTAACAGTCAAAAATACCTGACCCTGAATCTGAGACTCACTGGTGGTTCCAGGTTATTTGTAAACAAGAACAAATTTCTGCTTGGTGGCCCGTCTTTAAAAAAAAAAAAAAAAAAAAAACCTGTCCAGATCTTTTTCAGGAAATGCTCAAGGGTTCTGAAATGCCTTACATGCTTACTTAAAAAAAAAAAAAACACTTTTAATCTATTGAGGACACTTGCGAAAAACTTTATTTTAAAGGAACTTCTTAATAAATAACGGGTCAAATGTGTTTAAGTGGTCAGTGTTCACCTGGTTGCGTTGTTTGGTATTCTAAACCCATTTTACATGATTTTTGCCTAATTCTAAAGGCATGTTCTCTCGTGTGACAGGATGACGTTGTATGCTACGCTTTGTGCTCATAACTGCAGCTGAGATTTCTGGCCAAGAAAGTTCAGCCATCTTGAGAGACAGGCTTGAAACTCTAGGGCAACTCCTGTTGACTTATTTGCTCACTGTTTACATACACTGTTGTTTTGTACAAGTGGACTTCAATGCTATTTGAGCACCAGCATGTTTTGTTTTATAGGTGTTTTTGGCTAAAGGTTTAATAGTTTGCTTTTGTAATCCAGGTCAACTTTTTGTACACTCCATTATATGCACTACCACTGAACTAATTTTTAATCCTCCACCATGTAAACCATTGTAAACCCTGGTAGACTTATATGTTACCCATATTGTTTCTCAATGATGTAAACTCAGCTTAAGATAAAGCTACACTTTATGCATCCTTGTACCTTGCCTCCATTATCTTCCATTGCATACTGTGCCTTGTAAAGTGTTCAGAAACTTGCCAAGACTAGGCCTGCTCTACGTAGAATATTTAAAATTGCAACATAAATAAAATAAATCCCTTACCTTGATTTCCTCCTTTTCCACGCTTTCTCACATTTTTGTATTTCTCGTCAGCCTTCCAGCGTTCAAACCAATGTTGGGAGTTCCGTCTGGGGGACTATAAATACAAGTCCCACCAGCCAATGGACCTCTGACTCCTCCAGTGGCATATGGAGCAACGTGGACAGCAAAAACTCCAATTTGGGCTTCTGGGACGATGCTGCAAAGGATGTTGGGCCACGTAACACTGCCAACAGAAACAAGAGTAAGAATAACTCCAGCTTAAGGTAAAGATTCTTTCTCTGAGGGCATTGTATGTTTAATTTGAGAAACTTTCTCCTTATTTATATTCAATGCCCTAATCACAAGTGATTATCTTCCCTAAGTTTTCTTTAGAAGGAATTCTCTTACTGATGTTGTCTCCTACAAACCCTTTATTTTCTTACACTGCTTTGCTTTTGTGCTTTATGTGAAATATTTCTGGTGATTACTTGTGACAGCAGGTTCCTCATATTCAGAATGCTCTCAGGTGTCAGACTAAAGCTGGAGAAGTTTACTAGCAATGCTGTAGCACTGTGGGCCGCTGTGGTGACTCCATAATAGCATGGAAGTTAACAACCGGATTTAAACTGAGCTGAGACTGCAGGAAATAGATGTCTGGGACGGATCTGTACAATGTGTAATTGTGATGCTTGGGCTCCAGTCACAACTCAAAGTTGTGCAGTAAGTGTGCTCTCACGCAACAAACTGCAATCTGGGAACAGGAGGTGAATGTGTATGGGGCAGACATAAAAAAAAAAGTTAATGGTCGAAGCACAAATCCTGTTCCACGTCACAGGGCGTCTCAGTCATGTCACCTTTTCTGCAAAAAGTCCAGCTGCCATTCCAAATCTTCGGTTAATTCCAAGTCAAAGGTGTGCTGTAGGAAAGTGCCCCTTTTGGCATAGTTACCCATCCCCCCCTTTTTTTTTGCCTGATACCTAATTATAAGTTGAATGAGTGTGTGCTGGTAAACTGCTGACCAGGCCACAGCACCTGTGTTTTTTCCTGAAACTGTACCATTGCTTCCACAGTTGGCACATCCCGTGGCACACAGCTGAGTCCCTTGTAAAAGGTACCAGTGGTACCAAGGGCCCTGTGACCAGGGAGGGTCCCTAAGGGCTGCAACATGTATTGTGCCTTCCTAAGGGACCCCTCACTAAACGCACACACACTGCCATTGCAGATTGTGTGTTGGTTGAGAGAAACAGGTAAAATCAACATGGCATCCTCCCTGGGTGCCATGCCCACAAACCACTGCCTGTGGCACATGTAAGTCACCCCCTAGCAGGCCTTATAGCCCTAAGGCTGTGAAGGCATAGCTACATGAGTAATATTCCCCTACAAGTCCATTCTAAGACCCTGTTAGTGCAGTGTAGCCATATTGAGTACATGGGCTGGGCACAAACTCCACAGCTCCATAATGGCTTCACTGAAGACTGGGAAGTTTGGTATCAAACTTCTCAGCTCAGTGAACCCACACTGATGCCAGTGTTAAAGTTATTGTGAGATGCACACAGCGGGCATCTTAGAGATGCCCCCTGAAATTCACCCAACTCTCTAGTGTGAGGCTGACCAATCTATGCCAGCCTGCCACCATCAGACAAGTTTTTGACCCCATGGGGTGAGGGCATTTGTGCTCTCAGGGATCAGGGCCAAGCCTTCTCTGGGTTGAGGTGCTTCACACCCCCCCCCCCCCCCCCCCCCCCCACCCTTGAAGGAACTGTAACATTTGGTGGTGAGCCTCAAAGGTTCCACCCTCTGGTTCTGCTGCCTCAGGGCACTCCAGCTAGTGGTGATAACCACACACACCCCCTCCCATCCCTGCCCAAACTAGTCCCCACTTTTGGTGGCAGGTCCGGCCGGAAAATTAGTAAACACGAGGAGCAGTGTCCGCCGCAGCTGGGACCACCCCTAGATTACCCAGAGTTGAGGTGAGTGTCTCCTGGCAGAATCTTCCATCTTGTTTTGGAGAGTGATAGCCAATAGGGTTATGTATGTGTTCCCTAAACACGCCTCTCCCACCCCCAACCTCGGGAAGGGTATAGCCAGCCTCAAGGTCAGTAGCCATTGGCTACAGCCGCGTACCACTGTTATGCCCCTAAATCTAGTGTTTAGGGGCACCCCTGATCCTTGCTTTCAGATTCCTGGTGAACTGAAGGAGTGAAGGGCCGCACCAGCAGGGGAAGACTTCAGCTGACAACAGGCATTTTGCTCCAGCCCTAATGGCCTCTGGGCAGCTTCAAGTCTCCTTCTACAAAAAGACTAATCCTCCAGGACCAGCGACCTCTGTAAACCCCCATGTGATTGCTTGCCTTTCCTAAAGACCAGGAACTCCTAAGGACAGTGACCATGTCCACAAAGAGACCTCCAACCAGGACTGCCCTGCCCACTGTGCACCCGATGCCCACGGCACAAGTCCAGTTGGCCCACAGGACAAGAGAGTCCCCAGCCTATTCCTACCTTGATCCCACCCCGGGTTGACCCCTCCTCGCCACTACGACGACACCTGCAGCCTGAATCCAGAGGACCCCCTTCACCGCGACAGGATCCTATGAAAAACACCGATGCCCAATGATACCCCTGCACCCACAGCCCTCTGGCCTTGGGGAACCCAACGGATGGTCCATCAATATCCAGAGGAGCCTCAACTTACCTGTCCATCCGTTGGACTTCCTCAGCCGACCCCCTGGACCTAGACTGCAGCCTCTTTTGAACCCAGAGTTTTCCAAGAAAAATCTTTAGGTACCCAACGCTTTGTTTGCACCCGGCTGCCACTGTGCCACGGCGGGTGTGTGTTTGGTGCTTACCTTTGAACCCAACCCCCGTGCTGGTATAAAACCCCCAGGGCCTGTGCCCTGAAACTGTGGGTACTTACCTTCAAACCGTTCACTTCTGAGTGCCCCCACTCTCCATAGGATTCCATTGGGCACCCCACACCAACTTTGACCTCTGCATCTTTGGTGTCTTCCTAAACTTTGCCCTGTGGACACCTTAACCCCCAAAGACTGGGACCATAAGTCTAGTACTTACCCCTAGGTCTGCATTGCCTTCAATGAAAATTGCACTGTGTGTGGACTTTTGATATTGAAAAGTATTACTTAACTACTTGAAAACCATTATCTGTGAATTTCAAACAAAGTGCATTTGATACTTGAAAGTGATACATTCTTGAAACTGTACTTACTTGCAACAAAGATCCTTTTAGTTCTAGAAATAAAGTAGTAAAGTGTATTTTTGTATACATAAACTTTGGCCTGGAGTTAGTCATTGAGTGTGTGCCGCATTTCTTGACTGTATGTGTACAACAAATCCTTAGCACTACCCTCTGATAGGCCTAACTGCTCGACTACACTACCAAAAGGGAGAGCATTAGTATTCTCTACTTTAGCCGCTTTAAAGCCTCTGGGCATACACTGGACTCTGTGCACACTAAACCTTACTTTGGTATAGTATATACAGAGCCAGCTTCCTACAATCTTTGCACATGTTTGCCAAGTACTGCTGCCTGGACATTCAGGTCTGTTGCGACAGACATTTTGCCCCTTCTGACCCCTAGGAGTTCTTGGTCTGAATATGTTCGCAGACCCACCACCGGGAATGGATTGCTTGGGTATCTACTGTGTATCTATCCTATGGTAGGAAATCTGCAACTCGAAGTATCTGTCAGATTAACAAGGTACTTATCTTCAGTAATGCTTTATCTGGTAGAGACTCTGTGTAGCTGCAGATTCCTTACTACTGCCCCCCCCCCCCCACCCCAGCACTCACACACATACCTTCACCACTTACGCAAATGGATTGCTCCAACTAGTGTAAGCCCCTGCAGGCTCTGCGCTTTTGGCACTGAAATGACTCCAATAGTAACTGATCTCAACACCCTGGAGTGGCCAATGTATAGGCGCTGCGCACATCTCAGCTGGCATGGATGATGCAGACGCTGAGCCAATCCATGTCACCTATAGATGTGCAGAGGTACTGCCTAAACATTTCTGAATACATTCTGACTCATTAGGACTATTCTAAAGCAAAGAATCTCCGGCTAGATAGTCTCTATTAGATAAGGCATTACTGAAGGTAAGTAACTAGTTCACCACTAGCTTAACTGCCTCGAGTTCTGAGGAAAATGAAGCTGAACCGGGCCCCAGACATCTTAGCTGCCCTAGACTAGTCCTTGAGATTAATACCCAGACTGCCTTGAGCGTTCGCCTTCCCATCTAGCTACTACTTCAGAAGAACCTCCTGTCTCAGTAAAAGGGTAATGTCATGTGCCAGAATCTTCGCAACCTCAGGAGGAGCAGCAATTAAATGCTTTCAGCTTTCCGACTAAGGAAGTTGATGTTAGCCTTGCAGGGAGATGTCCTTCCATGAAGTCCTTAAGTGCAGGGTGCTGTTGGAATTTTGCAAGCCAAACTTTCTGATATTTTGTGGTTTGAGGTCTTGTTAGTCCCCCACAGCCTTGCACTGGACACAGTAAAAAGTGACTTGTCAGCCCTTTCAGCCTTTGTTTACCTGACAAACCATCTTTATTCAAGTCCCTGGATCTGATGCATTTTATAAAAGGTCTGACCCATGGTTTCTCCAAAGCCATTGTTTATGTAACAATGGAATTTGAATGTATTTTTAGCATTCCTTGTGTTTCACGCCCTTAAAACCAATTCACAGCTGCTCCTTAAAACTTTGGACAACCAAAATTGTTTTCTTTATTACTATCAGGTCAGTTGCTTTCGATGCAAGCACCACGTAGCGCCTTTTTGGACAAATTAGTGCTGTGGACCCAGATAGCCTTTCTTTAAAAGGTTGTGACTCCCTTACACGTAGACCAATCTATCAGTCTGCCAACATTTTTTTGCTTCACCTCATCCTCCGAAGGAGGAGAGGCACTATCCGCTCGACCCTAGAAGAGTGCTAATATTTATTTTGATGCCAAAAAGGACCACCATGTTGATGACCTGCTCTTTGTAGGGTTTTTTGGAGTGAAGAAAGGTGAGGCAGTGCAGAAGAGAACACTGTCAAGGTCCATAGTCTTGTGCATCAAATCTGATACGCACTGTCTAAGAAGAAACTCCCCGAAGGCATGCATGCTCATTTGCAGAGAGCCACGGCTGATATGACGACATATACAAAGATTTTTTCTGTTCTGGAGCTCTAACTGCAACAAGGCCATCTGTGCACACATTCACTAAACACTTCTGCCTTGACAGTCGTGTCTGGTAGAATCACACCTTTTCCTCCATGGCTCTGCACGATTTTCTGGCCCGAGTCTGCTCACCTGACCCTCCACCTTTAGGATTTATGGCTATATCATCTTTTATGACAGTGAGGAATATGTCCTTAAAAATATCCATTGGAAGGAAACGTTATTTTAAATTGATGCTCTTTCTGTTGGATACTCTTAACTAACCTTATGTTCCTCATTATCACACTTGTGTTGAATGGTTTAAAATTCAAGAAGGTCCCAAGTTAGTGATCAACACAGTCATTGACAGTTTGCACAAGCACTACATGTCGGAGGGAGCAGAAAGAGAAAGAATGAAGGAACAGCAGTATGTAGAGTGTCACTTATGTGAGATTGCTCAGTCACTTCCTGGGTGGTAGAGAGCTACATTGTACCACCTACCATTACACAGAAGCATTGTTGGAAAACTTCTCCAGATCAGATAATATTATGCTATTATTCACTAATATTATGCTTTTATTCACTACTAGTGTAATAAAAAAATTGAAAGAAATGAGAATGGAGCCCCAGCTGACGCCCATAAGGACGAGCTGCCACTGTGTGCCTGGCATTGAATTTGCCACCACCGAGGCCAGGGGGCGCAAAGGGCAAGCCACCTAAATGACGTCCATGGATCAGTCTGTTGTCAGTGTGTGTTCTAAAAGGGAGAAACCAGTGGTAAAATAAAGTATGCACCAGAAGAAATGTTAACAAAGATGAGTAACATTTTGTTTGAATTTTATCCTGATCTGTGTACCCATTGTCACATTTATTTTCTTTTTCATCCCAGTAAGAATGTAGGTGGTACCAGCCGCCAAAATAAAAAAGTGGAGGAAGAGGAGAAGCTTCTGAAATTGTTCCAGGGAATGAATAAGGTCCAGGATGGTTTCACTCAGTGGTGTGAACAAATGCTCCATGCACTCAATACAGCCAACAACTTGGATGGTAAGAAAAAAAAAATGCAATTTTCCTAGCAGCCATGTCTTATTTCATGAAGGTTGGGGGAGGTCTATTGAGGGAGTGTGTTGGAGGAACTTAAATTCCTAGGGATATAGCTCTGGTCAGAAAATGTTGAAAGCTGGCTGCATCACATCCTTGCCTCCTTTTGAAAAATCACATGCTGTGCACTACAGGTATGATCGGAAAGACATTTCCAAGATCTGTAACCTTTGTTTGCTGATGGAAGTGTGAAACATGCATGGAAATTCCACCCAAGACTCTCGTAGTGAGGGAGAAGCATAGGGTGAGTCCGTTGCACAATGATAGTCACAGCAGAAACTGCCTTTCCTCAGAAATATTGGTCTATATTCAGTGACAATGGAGGAAAATGATGAAGAAATAGAGATGGCTGAAGTAGAGAAATCCAGTCCTGAAGAGGGTGGCGTCTCCCTCATCAAACAGGAGACTTTGAGAACGACATAAAGGGAAGCAGTGCAAGGCAACAACCTCGGGTAACAAACCTGCAGTGGAACCACACTAAAACCCTCAGACTCTTAAGTCCTCAAAAGCCCTCTTGAGACACTGACAACATCAGTGACTAAACAGAGGCTGAACCGTAACCCCACATGCCTAGAACAAGACACTGTTGAAGGTTAAGCCTTCAAACCAGGCACCGGCTTGATGTTGAAAATCAATCAAGACAGAGGGAAGGAAAAGAAGTCTAAAGACGTCCAAACTCTGAAGAGAAAGATGCTGAATATTCTTGACACCGAACAATGTGAGCTCGTGGTCAAGAGAAAGAAGCATTGACTTGAGGACGAAATGGTGCTGCGTCTGCAGATGAAACCACACTTTGGCTAGTCCCTGATCAGATTACAAATCCTTGAAAGATGAGAGGAGGAAATAGAGAGGAATAGGAACACACTAAGCTTGAGGACCAGAGCCCCACGAAAAAGGCCATGAGCTTTTATATGAGGAGGAAGACACTTATGAACAGGGCTCCTTCCAGGACCTTGAAACAATAGCAGGGGGACTGGCAGGATCTCAACAGTGGTTCACTTGTAGAGGGTGTAAATTTGTACTCCTGGAGGCTTTTGCCGTCTGTCGACATTGCAGTGTGGAATGCACTCATCAGAAGAATACCAGACTCATAGGAGGAGGAGCAGACTGATCCATCCTTCTTGATGGAGACCCTGTTCACAAGGGTCAGAAAGTACAAACACTTCTCACAAGACCCACCTACATCAAGGGAAATATAGTGGTGGAACCCATCATTGTAACTAGAGCCAAAAAAGGGGCCATTACATGAAAGTTTAAGCAGAAGATAGAGAGACCATCATCAGCCATACAGTGGTTGAGAAGATGGAAGAGCCGTTGAAACACTTTCCCACCAATACAGGAAAAGTCATAAAACACTTATACCGAAAGGGAGTACAATGGTCATTACCTTCTTAAAGTCTGCACTGGATGCTGCAGACACTGCAAGCAGGCAGATGTACACGGCCACAGTCCTATGAAGGCATGTTTAGCTGCAGGATGTCAGGGTTCAATTTAGAGGTTCAGGCATTGGTCATCAATATGCCCTTAACAAAGGACAAACTTTTTGGCACAGCTGTATAGGAAGCACTGCAACAGATTAGAAGGACATTGACACAGCAAAGGCGATAGGGCACTTCAATTTCGAAGAGCATTCAAAAGAGGAGTTGCACGTGTCAGGAGAAACTTGGGAAGACATGGTTTGGAAACAAACACCTACCAATAACTATTTATTTAACGGACTAATCTGCAAAGAACTCGCCCACAGTGATAGTATCACACAGCTCCACACCAGCCTTTTCGAGGTGGAGGAAGATTCCAGATCACATAGGAGTCAGGGTCCATAACCTGGTGGCTTTTCCCTGAAAACCCCCAATGCACAACACCAGTAGGGAGAGGAATAGGGTGATTCATCAATGAGTGGATAGCAATCACCTCAGACAAATGAATTCTGAACATCATAGGAAACGGGTACTGAATATGATTTTTACAATGACCACCAAGGTGATGACAAAAACTGAAAAGTCAACAAGAAAGACAGAACCCACCTGCAACAAGAAGTAAAGGGGCCTTTAGGAAAGCCAGCAATAGAAAAGGAAATCAGCCAAGGGGTTTAATTTGTTTATTTCCTAGTACCAAAACTTAACCAGGAAGTAAGACCTACTTAAGATTTTTGAGCAGGTTTTTCAAAACTTAAAAGTTCAAAATGTCCACACTGCAAGAGGTCATCCCACTCCTTTGGAATGCTGACTACATGGAGACCAAAGACTTGGACGCTTACCTGCATGTGTCCATAAACAACTGGCACAAGAAAGTTCTCACAAAGTCATCACCCAGAGTTACAAAAAATGTCTGGTAGTGTTGACTGCAAACTTGAGAAAGTTTGTGTACCCCTACCTAGACAATTGGCTGGTAAATGCAAATTTACATAAAATGCCACAAAAGCATTCACACAGTGATGCTAACTTTACTAAAATTAGTTTTCTCCCTGAATTTAGACAACTCACCCCAACACAGAGAAAATACATTATTAGAGGCAAACCTAAATTGAAAGAAGGCCTAAGCACTTCCCACACCAAAGAGGGTCCTGGCATTGAGAGATCAAAGTCACTTATATAAAATTAGTTTTCTCCCTGAATTTGGAGAACTCACCTCTACACAGAGAAAAGACATTATTAGAGGCAAGACTAAATTGAAAGAAGGCCTAATCACTTCCCATACCAAAGAGGGTTCTGGCATTGACAGATCAAGCTCACCTATATAAGAAGGGACATTCTCCAACAGTGAGGAATGTAGTGAACGTAATGGGCATGATGTCATATCCTGCACACCAGAGATTCCCCATGTGTGACTCGCGATGACGCTAATCCAGGAAAGATTCCAACAACCTGGTTATAATCAATCGGAATTTGAGAGGATTTTGTGAGTGACACAGAGAGAGTGCAAAAAGAAATGCAGTGGTGAAGTACAGAGAACATTACTATAGGCAGATCCCTCAGAAAGCCAGCACCCTATATCACCATCACTACAGAGACAACCCTAACAGGATGGGGAGCACACATCGGAAAAATGAATATCTGAGGTCTGTGGAGCACAAAAGATGCAGTGAAATGCTCAATTGTGTTGGAACTGGGAACTGTTTGCCTATCTCTGAGGGCTTGTCAGCCACACCTCAAAGAGAAAACAGCACAAATCCAGATGGACAATACAACCACAATGTTTTAGCTAAATAAGTGGAGGATCAAGATCACAAGCTGTGTCCAAGCTAACCCAGGATACATGGAAATTTGCTATTCAGAGAAACATTATGCTAATATCCATACACCTGCCAGGTATCCTAAACACAGAAGCAGACAGCTCTGTCATTTTGGAGTAGTTTGGCTATCATGCCGCTTGCCATCATCATCCATAAGCTTTATTTGATTATTTAAAAACACTCTTAAAAGCAGCATAATATTAAATACATCATTGTCCAGAAAGAACTATTCAAATAAACTGCACTTGCTAAAATCAGATCTCATTTAAATAGAAGGGACCTTCTCTTGGAAACTGCATATTTTAAAAACTACCAACATTAAAACTGACCTTCATGCTAGGCAATGATCTTAAAAAGTAAAGTGCAGGTTTCCGTTGTCCAAATCCATTCATGTTAAAAACAGTTTTTTTTTTTTAATAAACTTGATATTATATTTACAACAGAAGATAAAACGATCAAGAGATTGCACAGGAGTCTCATCACACGGGCAAACAAGCACAGTATCAAATTGACCCAGGAGAAAACAAGCGAGCTAATGGTCCCTAGGCGAAACTTAGATAACAGTGTGCGTTCGAAGGGTTCGCGACCCAGCTTAGGTATTGCTTCATGTTGGGTGAGGTGGTTATGACTGCATAATCCCACATGAGAGATTTTTTGCATCTGCTTCTATTTCCTGGATATCCTGTTTTGATACAAGAAAAGGCTTTTAACCTTAAGTACATCGGCCTTAGTGAGCGAGGCCAGAGATAAGAACATATCCTCCCACCCAATTTCTTTGGCCATGGACCTCACATATTTCAACCAAGGAATAAAGGGTCCTATTTCACATCTCCAGCTATCAGTAATAATTTCCCAATTAAGTGAGCTAGCCTTATGTGGCCATAGAGAGATCTAAAGAACCAGATCGGCCACCTTAGTCTGGTCAGTTATATGTTGAAAGCCAAACTCCACACGTTGGAAAAAATGAGGAGTTGAAGGAGGCAGACCCAAAAAACAACAGCAGAAATGGTTTTCCTCCAACTGCAAACATGCAATATCCCAGTGTTGTATAGCTATTTTTACCATAATTAATTCACGTTATTTTAGCTAACTAGGCTTGCAGCAGTGCACTTCCACCTAGACACATTTTCGTAAGTAGTGTTTAGTTTTTTTAGCAGAAAGCCACTCTCATGATGCTGTTTTATTATTACTATCACACTGTCCTTTAGCCTAAGAAAACAGTACGCTCTTAGCAGGCACTCTGTGTAGGAAGTTGGCTCTGTATATACTATCTCAAAGTGCGAGATAGTGTGCAGAGTCCAAAGGTTCCCCTTAGAGGTTGATAGTGGCAAAATTAGATAATTCTAATGCTCTATTTTGTCGTAGTGTGGTCGAGCAGTAGGCTTATCAGAGGATAGTGTTAATCATTTGTTTTACACACATAGGCAACAAATGAGGAACACACACTCAAAGACTTAACTCCAGGCCAATAGTTTTTCTATAGAAAAATATATTTTCTTAATTTATTTTAGAACCTCAAGATTTGAAGTAAATACATAAAATGCAAGGTACTCCACACAGTTAAGTAGGGAACTTTGAATAAAAGCAGTAGTACACACAGTATAGGTTAAAATGGCAATAAGCTATTTTAAAAGTGGACCCAGTGCAAAAATCAACAGTTCCTGGGGGTGGTAAGTTTTGTTAGGATTTGCAGGTAAGTAAAGCACTTAGTCAGTCTCCTGGGCATAAGCAGCCCCGTTGGGGGTTCAAGGCAACCCCAAAGTCACCGCACCAGCAACACAGGGCCGGTCAGGTGCTGAGGTCAAAGGAGGGCCCAAAAAACATAGGTGCCTATGGAGAACAGGGGTGCTTCGGTTCCGGTCTGCTGGCAGGTAAGTACCTGTGTCCTCGGGGAGCAGACCAGGAGGGTTTTGTAGAGCACTGGGGGGAACAAAAACAGGCACACAAAACACACCCTCAGCAGCACATGGGCGGCCGGCTGCAGTGTGCAAAGATTGCGTCAGGTTTGCTATAGGATGCAATAGAGGGACCCGGGGGTCACTTAAGCAATGCAGGCAGGGCACAGGGGGGATTCTCTGGCCAGCCACTGACTGGGCTAGGATGAGGGCCGCCTGCTGGTCACTCCTGCACTGGAGGTTGATTCCTCTCGGTCCTGGGGTCTGCGGGTGCAGTACTTGGTCCAGGCGTCGGGTTCCTTGTTACCAGACAGTCGCGGTCAGGGGGAGCCTCTGGATCCTCTCTGCAGACATCACTGCGGGGGTGCAGGGGGGTCGACTCAGGTCACTCACGTCGTCACAGTCACCTGGGAGTCTTCTCTGCAGTGTTAGTTCTCTGGAGCTCGAGCCGGGGGCGTCTGGTGCAGAGTGAGAAGTCTCACGCTACTGGTGGGAAGGGAGAGTTTCTCAAAGTTGTTGCTGTTTTTGAACAGTGCCGTTGTTCTTGGGAGTTACTTGGTGGTCCTTCAGGTTCAGGGCAGTCCTCTGAGTCGTCAGAGGTTGCTGGTCCCTGTCAGATGCGTCGATTTGCAGGTTCTTTGAGTCTGGAGACAGACCGGTAGGGCTGGGGCCAAGTCAGTTGTCGTCTGTCACCTCTGCAGGGCTTTCAGATCAGCAGTCCTCCTTGTAGTTGTAGGTTGCAGGAATCTGATTGGCTGGGTT
>NC_090450.1:423078344-423101254 GCF_031143425.1 Pleurodeles waltl | reverse complement strand
AATCTGATTGGCTGGGTTCAGGGTTGCCCCTAAATACTGAATTTAGGGGGGTGTTTAGGTCTGGGGGGCAGTAGCCAATGGCTACTGTCCTGGATGGTGGCTACTTTGCCTCCTCCCTGAGGAGATGGGGGCACATCCCTATTCCTATTGGGGGAATTCTCCAAAACCAAGATTGAGGATTTCTAAAGGCAGGGGGTCATCTCAGCTCAGGGCACCTTAGGGGCTGTCCTGACTGGTAAGTGACTCCTCCTTGTTTTTCTCATTATTTCCTCTGGACTTTTTGCCAAATGTGGGGGCAGTGTCCAGGGGGCAGGCATCTGCACTAGCTGGAGTGCTCTGGGGCATTGTAACATGAAGCCTGAGCCTTTGAGGCTCACTGCTAGGTGTTACAGTTCCTGCAGGGGGGAGGTGTTAAGCACCTCCCCCCAGTGCAGGCTTTGTCTCTGGCCTCATAGACCACAAAGGCTCTCACCCCAGTGGGTCAGAAACTCATCTCAGTGTCAGGCTGGCACATACCATTCAGTCCTGCACTGAAGAATTGGGTAAAATACAGGGGGCATCTTCTAAGATGCCTTCTGTGTGCATTGTGTAATACACTGGCATCAGTATGGGTTTATTATTCTGAGAAGTTTGATACCAGACTTCCCAGTATTCAGTGTAGCCATTATGGAGCTGTGGGGTTTGTTTTGACAAACTCCCAGACCATATACCTAATATGGCCACACTGTACTTACAATGTCTAAGAATAGACTTAGACACTGTAGGGGCATATTGCTTATGCAGTTATGCCCTCACCTGTGGTATATTGCACCCTACCTTAGGGCTGTAAAGCCTGCTAGAGGGGTGACTGCCCTATGTCACAGGCAGTATTTTGTGTGCATGGCATCCTGAGGGGGATGCCATGTCAACTTTGCCTTTTTCTCCCCACCAACACACACAGTCTGCAATGGCAGTGTGCATGTGTTAGGTGTGGAGTACCTTAGGTGGCACAACACATGCTGCAGCCCTTAGGGACCTTCCCTGGTCACAGGACCCTTGGTACCATTGGTACCTTTTACAAGGGACTTATCTGTGTCCTGGGATGCGCCAATTGAGGAACAATGGTACATTTTTTAAGTGAAAGAACACTGGTGCTTGGACCTGGTTAGCAGGGTCCCAGCACACTTCTCAGTCAAGTCAGCAATAATACCACGCAAAAAGTGGAGGGTAACTGCAACAGGGAGCCATTTTCCTACACTCTGTACTTTCTGCAAGGCTACAGTCAGATAAGATTGCCGACAAACATGGTATGCTGTGTCTTCAATATTCACAGAAAAACACGCATTCGTGTGCGGTGACTAATTCTTAGAATGTCAGCGTTTTTTTTTTAACGCCCCTGTTTCACAAACATGCCAGAGGAAGATTCCAGCCAGATGACCACGGCTGTATGCTGATTGCTTTGCTACAGCTGCTTGCTTAGATGGCCAAACCCCCGATCCACATGGGAACGGTGTCTTTCTTGACTACAGGCTTCTTCTTGAGGTATGAGGATTGATGTTCTCCCAGGGAAATACCTGAAGGGCAGATTAGGCTTTGTATGCTGTGCTCATACATAGGACGGCCGGAGAACTACAGATCTTTTTTTTGTGCCACTATGGTAATACTGTTATAATGTTTTACCCTTTTAGTCACATTCTTGCATATATTGTGTTTTATCATCCTAGTTATTGCTGTACATGCCATTTTATCTAAGATGCAGTTATTTCAATAAATGCTTATTGAATTATAATTTGCCTCTGATGTCTTTTCCTGTGTGAGACTGCTTGATAACTGAGAGAAAAGGATGAGATCTGATCACCACGATTCCCTGAGGAGTCTTTCTTGTCATGTGCCCGGTTGCCACAATCATCTTGGCCAGAAATGAGGCGCTGCTAGTTAGCCGGAAACCCAGGATTAGGCCGACAGGTGTCACCGGGTGTGGAATTGTGCTCAGTACCCACAATCCAGGTGATCCTACCGCCCAAATCCAGTAGGCTCATTAGCATAATGAGAACCTATGCGGCATGGCACCACCAGCATTTGGTCAGGCACTAATATTCGGATCCTCCCAAGTATCTCTGTCTCACTAAAGGCTAAAGATGCCTCAATACTGTATAGGGAGACGTCTGTGGTATTGAGGATTTCCTCCTTAGCTAAGTAGGTAGGACCTATCTTGAGCTGTAGGTTGTTAAAGCTTGAACCTTAAAAGGGCTAACCCCCCCAGTTAGTATCCTTATCTCTGAACATAAAATACCAGTAATATGGCGAACCCTCAACAGGTAGCAAGTGCAGTAAATATGACACCACCCCTTACTGCTCATTTATTGACAAATGGTCTAAAGGCCCACGGGGTCCAGTTACATTTGTTGTTGAGGCTCATGCAGCCTACAGAACAGAAGTGTTTTATTCTTGGGCCACCTTTCCAGCAGCAGATGGGAACACAGACATTTCATCACTACCCACCTGCAAATGCACCTGCACCATACAGAGCTTATGCATATTTAGAAATACCTTTATCTTATCAAGACCTTAATCATTGGCTTGATTGCGCCCTATCCCAGACAATACTACCTGTTAGGTTAGGTCCTTTGAGTGAAGATGGCCCGACCTGGCCTTTATTGATCACATATACACCTCATCCTGGTGAAGCAATGTTGGCAATAGCTGACGTCCACAACTTGTATATATAGATCACAACAATGTACAGATTGTAAGTACAATTTGTTATGCAAACATTAAATATAAACCCAGCACATGCTGCTCCAGCACAACCACAGGAAGTAATGCCAGACATTAATCCAGCTACTGTACATTTGATCATAGGTAAGGTACCAGCCAACCGGGAGGACATTCTGTTTTGTCTAGCTCAAAAAACAAATGCACTGGAAGCAGTTTTTCCCCATACGGGACCTCGGGATAAACATAGGATTCTTACAATGTGCTTGCCATTCGGGATGGTCCCCACAATTGATAACTGCAATACATAGGGAGCGGTATTTGCTGCACTCTATACTATCGCACACAGTACACCAACACTTGCCAATCTTCCGGAAGTGTTGAAACAAATTCAAGATGAATACGTGGCTGCACCGGCCCTGGATCTGGGGATGTAATTAATGGGCAATTTTGCCCCGGTGTCTTCAACTGCCGGCGGTATTTCTGTCTCCCTATTATGACTGTGAAAGTGTAGAGGACCCTGAGGGACAGGACCACCCTCAACCCAGCTGGACTC
This sequence comes from Pleurodeles waltl, assembly GCF_031143425.1. Taxonomy (NCBI): domain Eukaryota; kingdom Metazoa; phylum Chordata; class Amphibia; order Caudata; family Salamandridae; genus Pleurodeles; species Pleurodeles waltl. The sequence goes on along the minus strand of NC_090450.1, from coordinate 423,098,004 downwards.
TACTGTGCCCACCGCGGGGACGTGTCCCCGATCCACATGCTATGGCTGCACCCCCCTTTTATTTCACATAGAATTAGTGGCAATTACAAAACAAAACCAACAAAATATAATGAGGAGAACCCATGCAGGTCCAACAGATGAACTGCATCTTGATCTATTAACAACATAAGAACATGGACAAAACTCAGCCTGATAGGAATGGGGAGCAACTGTTCCATACGGAGTGGGACTCAGGGGGTGAAAGCCAGGCAGCCAGCTCTGTGCACCCAACCCGTCGAATGTCAACCCAAGACCTGTCGCCTCCAGGCACCACCGCATTCTTCGGCGGGCAGCTCGAAGATTCAATACTATTCTCCGACGACCCACACAGAGCGGGCAAATTCCAAGCAGTTGGTTGACCGAGGGAACCTCCGAAACGTGCCCCCAACTCTAGAAGCATGACTCGGATATCATCCGCAGATCTCAGGGAGAGCAACGGTCCGCATGGGGAGCTTCCAGAATCGGAGCAGTCTCCTTGATCAATGTCTGTGACTTCGGGCTCTCGCAGGGCAGTGAATGGATTGGAAACAAACTGTGAAGTCTGAAGCAGCAAGCGAGAGCAGTCCGCTACCGCCTGGGCCGGTGAGGTCCACCGCTCATCAGAGTCCCCCGATCATGTTGGGTGAGCAAGCCCCTTGGCATGAAGCCAAGTCCAGACGTCCTCTGAGTAGGCGAAGATATGTACCTTGGGGCCATCTTGTATGCACATTTTTGCAGGGTACAGGAGGGCGTACTTTGTTGTACTCACGGAGGCGGTGCTTCACCTGGTAGAAGGAGCCGCGTTTCTTTTGGACTTCAGCGGTGAAGTCAGGGTATGCAGAGATGAGTGCATTTTCACATTTCTGCTGACCTTCTTTTCAGAAAAGCTGCAACACCAGGCCCCTGTAATTAAGCAAGCGGACAATCAGTGGGGGGGGGGGTGCTCCAGGCGGAGGGGGCCTGCCCGGCACCCGGTGTGGCGCTCCACCAAGAAAAAGTTCGGAATTTTGTCCTGCAGGATGGTATCAGATAGCCATTGCTCCAGGAATAGTTCTGCATTTGGGCCATCCGCCCGCTCTGGGAAGCCCACCAGGCGGATGTTGTTGCACCGCGATCTCCCTTCTGCGATCTCCGCTCTGTGTCTGTATGTCAACCTCCGTAGGCAAGCAAAGCATTTTTTCTTGAAGTTACTTCTGGCTGGGTGCCACTCAGCCACCACTTTCTCTGTCTCTGTGACTCTCTGAGACAGCGTGCGGTGGTCCGCTCGTATAAGGTTAACATCAAGTGTCATTGCATCGATCTTTGACTCCAAAGTGTTTTTGGTATCCAATATGGCCTGCAGCACCTTTTCAAACTGCGATGTGTGATGTGGCATCCGTTTGCTGTAGGGCCTGAGAGGTCACGTCTGGGATTGCAGGTGGGGCGTCTGGGGTAGTCATGGTCGCTGCTGGCGGCCGGGCAGGCCTCGGTTTGCCCATTCAAGCACAGGGGCACTTCCTGGATGGGTGGCACTACCATTAGCACTCCAGACAGCGTGGCGCGGGCCGTGCTCGCCTAGGGAGGTGGAAACAAGCAATCCACGGTGAACAACGGTTCTCGGTGGGGGCCCCCAGACCCTCGTTGGTCAGGGTCCGCACCCCACGTGGCGGTCAGCACACGCAGTGGTCCGTGGCACTCAATCCGCAGCGCAGTCTAATTTGCAGAGCTTCATAGGAGCATTACCTCAGCTCCTTTGAAGAGACATAAGGACAACGTAAGCTCGTAGTGTCCCCTAAGTTCGGCGCTGTCTAGGGACTTGAACCCGGGCCCAGGGGTCAGGCCATCCACCACACTTCCCAAGTCAGGCCCAGCAAAAGTTCTCAGCGGCCCCGAAACCACATTACCTTGCCGCCTCAGCGCTGCGGTGTCCCCAGGGTCCCCTTAAAGTGGGCGGCGATTGCCGTCAATCAACCAAACCAGGAGCAGCCAGCTCCACTCTTGCCGGGATCAGTGCCTTCCGCGGCCCGGTTAGCGCTGCTGAGGTACACCTCCGGCATCCCAGGTCTCAGGCCACCCAGGTGCGAGAACACACGCCCTTCCTGTCGCTGGCCGCGTCAGGCCCCAAGCCGGGCCCCCACTTCCAGGTGTTCACCACTATCGGGGCTATGTCCTGCCCCAGCAGCGTTTCTCATTGCATCCGTCCAAGGTGACTCGCCTTGTCTCCACAGGCCTCCCAGGCATGGTCCAGGCCGCGTCCCAGCAGCTGCACCACCACCATGCCAAAATCTGCTCCGCAGCTGCGTGGCTCTCCCTGCGGTGGCCCAAGGGCAACAGGGTTCACGGATATCGACCTGATGAAGCCAGTGATCGCCTGGATTCAGGAGTTACGAAGGCCGGGTGCGAAGCTCAATCGCCCTCTTGGCCCCACCCCCGAAAACAACACTTCTTATTGTGATTATTTCAGCTTGTCACATGTGAATTGCAGGTTGTGTTGGTTCAGCAGCCATGTAACAATTTTGTTTCCAGACAAACTGGTATTTCGAACAAAAGCTGCTTTTCTCCCTAAGGTTGTGTCACCCTTCTACATAGGGCACTCCAACATCCTACTGGCTTTGTTTGCCCCTTCTCATCCAACCAAGGAAGAACAACAACTTCACTGTCTCGATCCCAAGAGGGCACTTATCTTCTATACTGACAGCACCTGAGAACATCAGGTGGATGATTAGCTTTTTGTTAGCTTCTCTGGGACAAAAAATGGACATTGTAGGAAGCTGACTGTTTATATACTATATCAAAATGAGATATAGTGTGCATAGAGTCTAGGGGTTCCCCAAGAGGCTTGACAGATGCAATAATAGTTAATACTAATGCCCTGTTTGTGGTAGTGAGGTCAAGCAGATAGGCTTATCAGAGTGTAGTGTTAAGCATTTGTTGTACACACACAAGCAATAAGTGAAAACACACTCAATGACTTAACTCCAGGCCAATAGGTTTTTACATAGAAAAATATTCTTTTGTTAGTTTATTTTTAGAACCACCAGATTCATTTAGCAGGCAAGTACATTAAATGAAAGGTACTTTGCATAATAATACTTACGACTTTGAATAGATTCAATATTGTACACAGTTTTCTTTAAAATGGCATAGAAGCTATTTTAAAAGTGGACACTGCAATTTTCAACAGTTCCTGGGGGAGGTAAGTAAAGTACAGTTTCTGAGGTAAATACCACACTTACGGGTTCACTCTCCGAGGGATAGGTACCCCACCATTGGGGGTTCAAGGCAACCACAACCACAAGCACCCAGCACGAGCAGCACGGGCCGGTCAGGTGCAGAGGTCAACCAGGAGCCAAAATAACGTGGGCACCTATGGAGACGGGGGGTATTGCGGTTCCAGTCTGCTAGCAGGTAAGTACTCACTTTGTCGGAGGGCAAACCAGGGGTGTTTGGAGGAGTAATGGAGGGGCCCCAAGTAGGCACAAAAACCACACCTTCAGAGGCACGGGGACAGCTGGCTGCATTGTGCCAACAGGGCGTCGGGTTCTCGATAGAACTCTATGGAGGGACCAGGGGGCCACTTATGCACTGCAGGCAGGGCACAGGGGGGGCCTCTTGGGCAAGCCACTGACTGGGCAAGGGTGAGGGCCGCCTGTTGGTCGTTGTTGCACCAGTGGTCGGTTTCTCCCGCGCCTGGGAGCTGTGGGTGCAGTGCTTCTCCAGGCGTCGGATATCTTCATCCTGGGCAGTCGCCGTCAGGGCGGTCCTTGGGATTCCCTCTGTAGGTGTCGTCGTGGGGGTGCAGAGAAGTCAGCCCAGGGTGTACAAGTCGTCGGAGGCGCCTGGGGGTCCTCTCTGGATAGTTGGGTTTTCGGGCTTCAGGTGCAGAGTATTTGGACTCACACTTCTGGAGTGAGGTGAGAGTCCCTTTAAAGTTGGTTTCTTGATCTTCTTTTTGGACAGGTCCGCTATCAACTGGAGTTTCTTGGTCCTCGGTGATGCTGTCAGTCCCGTGGAGGTTTTTCATGGGTAGCTCGTCCTGCAGGAGTCGTTGCTTCTTTTCTTTCAGCTTTTTGAAGTAGGAGTTGGGCCGGTAGGGCTGGGCCGAGTCAGTTGGTGTCTCCTTCTCTTCTCTGTGGGGTTTTCAGCTCAGAAGTCCTTCTTTCTTAAAGTCATCAGGAATCTGATGATCTGGGTTCAGGGTCGTCCCTAATTACTAAATTTAGGGGTGTGTTAGGGTGAGGGTGGCTACACCCTCCTTGTGCGCACTCCCTCTGGGGAGGGGGGCACATCCCTGTCCCTGTTGGTCCTAATCCTCCAAAGCAAGATGGAGGATTTCTCAAGGTGGGGTCACTTCAGCTCTGGTCCCCTTAGGGGTGGACCTGGCTAGAGGGGTGACTCCTTGTTTTTCTCATTATCCCTCTGGACTTACCACCAAAAGTGGAAGTGGGGACTCGTCTAGGACGGCGGGGATCTCCACTAACTGGAGTGCCCTGGGGCACTGTAACACCAGGCTTGAGCCTGTGAGGCTCAGTGCCAGGTGTTACAGTTCCTGCAGGGGGGAGGTGTGAAGCACCTCCACCAAGGATAGGCTTTGTTTCTGACCACAGAGTGCACAAAGGCACTCACCCCATTTGGTCAGAAACTCTTCTGGAAGTGGCAGGCTGGCACAGACCGGTCAGCCTTGCACTAGCAGTCGGGCTAACATACAGGGGGCATCTCTAAGATGCCCTCTGTGTGCTTTTTCCAATGAATCCCACACTGGCATCGGTGTTGGTTTATTGTGCTGAGAAGTTTGATACCAAACTTCTCATTATTCAGTGTAGCCATTATGGAACTGTGGAGTTCATGTTTGACCATATACTCTTTATGGCTACCATGCACTTACAATGTCTAAGGATAGACTTAGACACTGTAGGGGCGTAGTGCTCTTGCAGCTGTGCCCTCACCTGTGGTATAGTGCACCCTGCCTTAGGGCTGTAAGGACTGCTAGAGGGGTGATTTACCTATGCCACAGGCAGTGGCATGTGGGCATAGCACTCTGAGGGGAATGCCATGTTGATTTTGTAATTTCTCCCCCCTAGCACGCACAAGCTGCGAAAGCAGTGTGCATGTACTAAGTGAGGGGTCCCTGAGGGTGGCATAATACATGCTTCAGCCCTTAGGGACCTTCCCTGGCCACAGGGCCTGTGGTACCTTTTGCAAGGGACTTAACTGTGTGCCAGGGCTGCGCCAGTTGTTGAAACAAAGGTACAGTTTTAGGGAAAGAACGCTGTTGCCTAGGCCTGGTTAGCAGGGTCCCAGCACACTTCCAATCAAAGCTGGCACCAACACTAGGCAAAAAGTGGGGGGTGACCATGCCAACAGTGGCATTTCCCTACAGGCGTGCAGTACAAAAGAGGATCATCTCCTAATGGATTGTCTTCCGCATCAAGATCTATTTTGAACTGGCCAAGAGGCAGCCTCTGGAAGGTTAACATGCTCATTCCACCAGAGCGAAGCCTGTGACCACTGCACTGGGGCGCTGGGTGCCAGTCTTGGACATCAGCCAGGCTGCAGTGTGAGCATCAGTTCACCCGTTCACAAAGCACTGCTGCTTGGATAGCCAGGTCTGGCGAGAAGGGCATTTTGCTTGGTCTGTTTTGCAGGATTTCCTGTTCCGAGTCATTCCACAGACCCACCACCTTGGGAGGTACTGCTTTGGTATCGGAGGTGGTAGATTTGTAGGGGGGGCCATTGGTAAATCGGGGGTGAGTTTGTCCCTGTGCTGAGCAGCACTAAGCCACCTAGTGATGCGCAAGAGAATTCTTGAGAAAATTCTCTGAATCTAGTCTGGTGCCTGGAGGTATTCAGAAGGTGAGGAATCTGCAGTTAGAAAGAGTGTCCACCAGAAAGAACAGTACTGAAGATAATTAACTTGTTCTTTCGGGACAACTGGTGCTGAGGACTTAGGCAGCCTTCATGCTGGAAGTCGTGACTCCTTTCTATGTTGGGCAATTCAGCAGTCTTTGCCTGGTGTCACCCCTTGAAATAGGAGGAGAGACCCCATTGGTTGGACCCTAAAAGAACTGTAATCTTTTACATTGATCAGTCCAAGGACCATCAGGTGGACAATCAGCTTTTTGTGGGATTTTCTGGGATGAAGACAGGAAAGGTTATGCAGAAAAGGACTTTCTTGAGTTAGATAGTCCACTGCAATACGATCTGGTACGCATTGGCTAAGAGTCAGTCTCCAGTAGGTCTGGGAGCTCATTCCACTAGGCCTTCTACCACTGCGTTGATGCACTGAGTTCCTGTCCTTTACGTCTGCCAGGCTGGGACATGGGTGTTGGTGCACATGCTCACAAAGTGCTTCTCCCTGGGCTGCCAGGACATTTTATCTGCTTGGTCCTTCAAGACTTTTCGGTCCAAGTTTGCACCACAGACTGTACACCTTGGGAGGTACTACTTTCCTGTCTGTTGTAAAGGTGAGGACTCTGTAGTTAGGAGTATCCCTTTAAGGAACAAGTTGCTTACATTCAAGAAGGGTTTTCCTAGTAACACTCATCGAATCCCAGATTCAACCTTTTACAAATTTCCCAAATTAGAGATCTGCACACTGGTACCAATATTTGTTGTGTGTTCCACATCCGAGGGGCACAGAGGGAGTGAAGCAGCAATATACTGATGTGGGTGCACAGGGTCCCTGCTTCTATGCAGCTGTGGTCCCATCAGTTCAGAGGCAAAGCTAAGCCACAGCATGCTGGAGCACTCCTATGAAAAGTTTCTGGATCCAGTCTGGTGCCTATGGAATATTCTGAACACGAGAAATCTGTGGTTCTAGTATCCTCCAGAAACAGCTTTACCAAAGGTAAGCAACTTGTTTTTCACTCCCTTAGGCATATGTGGCACACCCTATTTTGTGACAGCTAACAATTGGTACCAGGTAACAGCATGTGGTTGTACCACTAGTAAACTATTTTTTTTCTTGTCATATTGCAGTCCCAACATTTGTCTGTTTCCTGAAGGAAGTGGAGTCTGCCTATGAGGTCCATGACTATATCCGTGCTTACCTCGGTGACACTCCAGAAGCGAAGGAATTTGGCAAGCAGTTTATTGAGCGTCGTGCCAAACAGAAAGTGAATCAACAGCGGCAACAACCACAGCAGAAGCAGGTAACAAGGCACAATAGAGAGGGGCAGAAAGCTGGGTAGTGTTTAACAGGCCAGAGAAATTCATCTAAGTCCAGTCTTCCATTCTGTGCATTTGCATCAGTAGTTTTATGAACAGGTCTACATTGATATTGGGTTGTGCTGTGCTTAAAATTCAGGCATTTTTTATTTTTATAAGTAGTTTTATTGATTTTTAAAATAATCAATGTAACACAATAATACAAAGAAGTGCACCAGTACCCCAGGACTCTTTCTATTGCAGGTCAATAGGTCTTGGAGAGAGCAAGTGGAAATTCTGGCATATTTACTAGTAGTAATGCAAATGTGTAACAGAAAGTTCACCTTATGACCCTTCTAAGTATTCAGTTATTTAAATGCAGTGATGCTTAGCCTCCCGTGCCTCTCCAGATCTGTAGCATGTCCTAAATGCAGGTCAGAGATCTGTAAGTATTTTCTAAAGGATATAATTGATTTGCAAATGAAGCCTGGTATCATGTGCAACCCCATTAAACCTTCTTGCCATACCTCATGGAGCTGCCAGCTTTTTACCTTTGTCTTTTGACTGATGCTAGTAAGATGTTTTGTTTGCCTCTGGTGTTTATATATGTTATACTCGTCTCTCCGGCATCCATTGTGAGGGAGCAGCCGTATGCTTCTCTGCGTCTCTCCCATGTCAGCCTCTGACCTCATGCCTGTATTTTTTTGCTAACGTTCCAGGTTCTCAGTTTGGTTGTTGTGTCCTGTGTGCATATTATTTTGCTGAAGTGGTAAGAAGTTGTGCATATTTTCTGCTTCTGTAGCCTTTCTGAGCATGCACAGAAGACTCCCCTGTGTTCTGTCCCCAAGCCCTTGGTGCCACCATAGGTCTTGTTCTGGGCTTCAGGTGGAGCTGCTCAAACTGCCTTACCCTGGCCTTTTTCTAAACAAGAAATCCTCTTCCCAAAGGCATCCAAACAGGTGCATACAGATTCTCTGACTTAAAGTATTTCTACTGCCTTCACCATGTGCTATGTATTATGCTAGCCTCTTTTTCCTAGTTAAACGCTCACTGGGAAAGAGGCCATCATTATTTTAAATAGGAGTTTAGCTGGAGGAGGGCTAAGCTGCTTAATTCTGAGCATTCTGGAAGTAGCTCTTTGCAGTAGCCTTTCTTCTGACTTATGTGCTGTACTGCACTGTATACTCACCTGCACCTTTACAAATGTTTGCATATCAAAGTACTTTAAGCAGCTTCTCTGTGTCTAAGATTCTGCATATAACACTGTTAAACACTGTGGGTGTGCTGATCCTATTCAGATCAGGCAACAAATAGTTGTTTTAGGCACACAAGGTGTCTTTGTGCATTTGTTCCTTTTTTCTAAGGCCTAACTACCTCAGCTTTTTTACTCAAACACCATGGTAGCTCCCTTTAAGATGTACCTTCTTTTGAAGGGGTTATGTAATCAGAGGAATAGTCTGACATTTGTCCTCCTCCATCCTGATTCTCATTCCATCAAGAAATCTAAAATTTTCATGGAGATGCTATGCAGGAGGCTAAGGAACATGGAGTAAGCTTTGGGTTAGTGTTGCAGAAGTATGACTGGTGCCTTTGGGCGTGAGCCAGGATCAGCAGAGTACCAGGACAAAGCATTCTCCCCATATACTTTCAAGGTGACTAGGTCTGGGATGACCTTGTGGATTCCAGATGTTCCATCACATCTCTGCCATTCCTGGTTGAAATTGGAACACTGAACTTTGAAGGAATCGTAGGTGAACCCTTTCAACATTAACGTATTGTTTACCATCAAGATCCTCTGCATATTGTGAACTGTTCTCCTACAGCATCCTTGACATACTCTGACATTTATTGTCAAGTACTGGAAGAGAATCAGGGCAATCCATTCTTCAGCATGGTATGTAGAGCCTAAGGTACATCAGCACATCCCAGTTACCAGAAATGACCCAGTGATTGCATAGCAGCCAGAGGATTCTTCCACCCAGAATGTAGTGCAACATCAAGCTGATGCTGTATTTCTTCAGCTGATGTTCCCTGCTCTGCCTTCTCCCACTATAGGCAAGAGAGCGCAGCCATAGTGTTCAAACAAAAGGCACGGAAATACTTTTACAAAAGGACCACCTATGAAGAAGCAAAGGTCAGTGTTTTGTGAACTCTGGGATCACACTAACTATGGCTGCATCTTCTCTGAAGATTAGCTCAGAAGTGTTCTGTCACATGAAGCAACAGACCCTCATTCCCCAAGACTTGTGCTGAGCACAGGGTCTAGGAAGAGCAGAGACTGGGCAGTTTCACCCTCATTGGAAATATTTGCCTAAGAAACAACCCCAAACTCTGAACTTGATGCTAGGGCACACAGGGATTTGCAGGGGCATTGAAGAACTTAACTAATAAGCATTGCCTCTGGAAAAAAAATAAGAAAGAAGGTAACCTTCGAGACATGCTCACCAGGTCCACAAAGCCCAAACACCAGCCTCTTAGAGATCAGAGGATGACACTATCCAAACTGGGAACACCATCTAATACAGGCTACTCCAGCGAGTAGATTGTGAGTTACCAGTAGCTCTCCAGGTACCTCGAGTCACTCTTTGTGCAGTTCAGCCTACTAAATTAGATGCTCTTACTTGATTGAATTAATGGATGTATTCCAAACTTGAGATTGTGTATTTGGGATGGAAAATGTGTATTTTCAGAACTTATTGGCTGTTACGAGAAAAATGCTCAATTTTCGAAACACATTTAAAACCAATATTTTGCATATGATGGGCCACTATGTAATCTTGTTTGGTGTGTTCACTATTACAATACTTACATTAGTAGTTTGTGATGGTTTTCATTGAACATAAGTATCTCTTGTTACAGAAAAGGTTGGAAACCCCTGATCTAATAAGCTGTTGAAAAAAGATGCACCCTTAACTAGAGCACTAATGGAGATTTTCTTACAAACTTTACAATCAGACTTAATTTTAAAACAATCTTGCCATGTAACATTTGATGTGAAACAAGACTTAAACAAAATTGGGAACACTGTGTTCACCCTTATAGACACCAGCAGACGTGATGAGAAGTTAGAAATGTTACACCAGGAAATGCTGGTGCTGAAAGATTAACATCTAGACTTTCAGACACCCACTGAAGACTTAAAAAAAAACATAATCACAGACAAAACATATGCATTTGTAGGGTTCCACCAAAAACAGAAAGGTCTGGTATAGAGAACTGTCCGGAAACAATTTTAATATATCCTTACTGAAGGTGATAATAGACCAAACTTCAACTCAACATAACACCTAGGACCAAGTGGACCGGCAACAGAGGAAACCGGAACTTGTGTACACAAATTCAAAGTGAAGGAGGATATCCTGAGATCTGTTAGAGACGAAGTCATGGTGATCTTTAAAGGATGTGCCATTTTACTATGTCCAGGTTGCTCCATGATCAAGCTTCAGAAGTGAAAGGGGTGTAGATATGTTTTTTCTGAAGGGGAAACACACCCGATATGGCCTGGGGACAACCTTTCTATCTGATCTTCCAGGGGAGCAAGCCACTCCATCAGTGCCACACTGAAAAAGGCCAGTCACATTCTGGAACACACCTACACCAAAACACAGCACTACACATCTCATAAGTACAAAAATAGTTTGTGACTGGCTTGGGAGGGGTATCCTCCCCCAGGCACTGGTTTTGCATTGAAGGGCACATTTGATGCCCTCCGTGCATAAACCAGTCCATACCAAGGGATCCCCATGGGCTGCAGCATGTATTATGCCACCCATGAAGGAGCCCATGCAAAGTGTATCTGCAGGCCTGCCCTTGTAGCCTGTGTGAAAGGGTGAAAACACCAGGTCACTGTAAGTCACCCATGTGGCAGGCCCTCCAAGCCCAGAGGGCAGGGTGCAATTACCTGTGTGTGAGGGTACCCCTTCACCAGCAGAGGTGCCCCCACGAACTCAGTTCCATTTTCCTGTACTTCATGAGTGCGGGTGCCATTTTATGTGTGTACCTGACATAGGTCACTACCTATGTCCAGCTACAGAATGATATCTCTGATCCTATGCATTTTTGGCATCAAACATGTCAGAATCATACTGTTGCCAGTATAGGAAGTACGATTCCAATATACTCTGGGGGCTCCTTGGATTGCTCCTATCAGCCTTCTGGGGTTTTGCGGGCAGCCCAAGCTACTGCCACCCCTCATACAGATTTCTGCCCTCCTGCTGCTTGAACAGCTCAAGCCCAGGAAGGCAGAACACAGCATTTCCTTTGGGAGGGGGGGGGTAACACCTTCTCCCTTTGGAAAGAGGTGTTACATTGGTAACCTCCCCAAGCCGCTGGTATGCTTCTAAGGGCACATTTGGTGCCCTCCGTGCATAAACCCCAGTCCCTGCTCTGGCGCAAAACTGGACAATGGAAAGGGGAGTGACCGCTTCCGGTCCATCACCACCCCAGGTGTGCTCGGAGCTCCTCCAGAGGGTCTCTGGGTTCTGCCATCTTGTTTCCAAGGTTGGCAGGGAACTCTGGGAGCATCTGAGTGTCCAAGCCAGGCAGGTGATGTCAGAGCCCCCACCTGATAGGTGACCAATCCCCCTTTCAGGGCTGTGTAGGTTCTCTCTCTTGGGTGGGACCTCAGATCCTTCTTGCAAGATTCCAGAAGGGCTCCTCTGCAACCTCTGCTTCAACTTCTGACCTCCAGAACTGCGACTGGAACCTCTAGGACTTGACAAGCTGCCTCCGAGAACAAAGGACTCTTCAGCAACATTGTTTCCAGGGCTCCTGCCAGCTTTGCAACATTTCCCTCGCAGGGCATCCTCAGAAGACTGCAACTTTTCAGCGTGCACAAGAAGAAGAAGGAATCTCCCTTGGAGTGAAGGAGTCACTTCCCTGCAACCGCAGGCATCTACAACAAGCAACGACTGGTTGCGTGGATACCCTCTCCTGCTGAGCTGCGTGGATTCTGCATCATGGGTGGTGGTCCAGAGTAGTCCTCTTGGTCCTCTCTGCCAGCTGTGCAACTTTTGGTGGAGGTTAACCATTGCCTTCCCATGCAGGACGGTACCCCCGTGCACCACATCTCTTGCAGCTGCCAAGAGATGTGGTGTGGTGTGAAGCTCCTCTAAGTGATCTTCAGGCAACACGTAGCTCCAGCCCCCAGCACTCCATCTTACAAAGGCTTGTTGGTGGAATTCCTGCACCGACACCCATCTGCAATCTTCCTTCCAGCGTGGGACTTCATTTGCATCCTTCAGGAACTCTTTTCTGGCTCCAGGGCTGCATTGCTGACCTGTTCTTCATCACCGTCAACCAACTCCTGCATTCACAGCTGGGTGGGTAACAGTGTTACCGTCCGCTGGCCCAGCGGAAAAGTCACATCAACATTGCTGCCGGCTCGTAATAGAGCTGGCGGCAATGCTGATGTGCAGCGGGTGCAGTAGCAATGCGCAACGGGGCTATGCCTGGGGGCCCCTGCACTGCCCATGCAAAGTGCACCCCAAGCCTCCTTACCGTCAGCCTTTCCATGGCGGTCTTTACCGCTGTGGCCAGGCTGGTGATTGGGGACTCATAATCGGTGCTTGCACCGCTGCCCTGGTGATTATGACCGCCAGGAGAAAGCCTGGCGGTATAGTGGAGGAGCCGGCGGTATGGCCATGGCTATTGCGCCACGGTCATAATAGCTGGCAGAACACCGCCAGCCTGTTGGCGGTGTTATGGCCAGCTTACCGCCAGCCGCCACAGTCGTAATGAGGCCCATAGTCTCTAGGGTTTGGGCAAGGGAGGGGTCTAGGTATAGCCATTCCTCCCGACTTCTGTAAGAGAGACTAGAAGATAGGGAGGTTAGGCACACCTTACACCACTCTAACATGTCTTCAGTACCTAGCACATCTCAGAACATGGGTTCTCACTATGAGTGAGGACCTTACCTTTCAGGAACTGAGGGAAGTGTGGAAGAGTAGGAAACTGAAGACAGGGAGGAACCCTAATAAGAGTCTGCTCCTAGGACTTCTTCAGGATAACCAGGAGAAAGCTGGTAGTCAGGAGGAGAGGGAGGAGGAGGTAAATTTAACTCCCCAGTGCTACAAAGAGAAGATCTGGAAGCTGAGGAGGGTCCCTCAGAGGATCACAGGGTCCCAGTAAGCCCCCTAGTGTAGCTGGGAGCTCTACAGGTAGTACTAAAGGTGGCCATGTTAGTAGGCCCCCCTTTGTTGCCTGGGGACTAATTCAGACGGTTACTAAGCCTAGGGACAGGGCCTCATCCTGCTACTCATGTCACCTGTGTGTCTAAGGGGACAAACTGCTCAACTCCAGAAGATGACTCCTTAGATAGGGAGCTTAGGAAACTAAGGCTGAGGAGGCCAAGCTGAGGGTGCAGCAGGAACAGCTAGCCCTAGACATAGAGGCCTTTGAGAGAGATTGTGAGAGAGATTGGGAGTGAGATTAGCACCCCATGGTGGCATCAGCTTTGGTTTCAGGGAACCTACGGTCAGGGAAGACTTTTTATTCTTGAAACCTTATCAAGGTTGTTCCCCTCTATAGGGTGGGGGAGGGGGGTGACATCTAAAAGTGGTTTTCTGCTCTGGAAAGGGTCTGCAAAGTTCGGAGGGTCCCCCAGAGACAGTGGGCTGCCATCCTTTGGCTCTCCTTCTCTGACAAAGGTAGGGATAGGCTTCTTACTGTCAGAGAGGAGGATGCTGAAAATTACACAATTTTAAAGTCTTCTCGGTTAGATGGATTTGGTCTTACCACTGAACAGTACAGAACTAAGTTCAGGGAGACCTGGAAAGAGTCCTCCATTGGTTTGATTTTGTAGACTGCTCTGTGAAGGCCGTGGAGTGCTGGTTGCATGGTAGCAAAGTCAGTGATTATGAGGGCTTGTACAATCTGATTTTAAGAGAGCATATACTGAACAATTGTGTGTCTGATTTGGTGCACCAGTATTTAGTAGACTCAGATATGACCTCTACCCAAGAATTGAGAAAGAAGGCAGACAAGTAGGTCAGAGACAAGGGTGAGCAGAGAAAAACTCACACTGGGGGTGACGAGGACAAGAAAAAGGAAGCAGGTAAGTCTCAGGACAAGGGTGGGGACAAAAACAAACCTAAAGAGCCTTCATCAGGCCCACAACATTCCTCTCAGGGTGAGTCCAAGTCCTCTTCCCATAACAAAAAGCCTTGCTGCTATGTCTGTAGGAACAAGGGCCACATGCCAGGAGACAGCTTCTGCCCTACGAAAAGCACCAAACTACCCACCACTACAGCCCCCACTTCTACCACTAGTGCCCCTAGTAATGACAGTAGTGGTAGGTCAGGCAGTAATAGTAATAGTAATTCAAAGGGTGTAGCTGGGCTCACTTTAAGAAGTGTGGTGGAGGGTGTCTTAGTTAGGGAAACTACTGAGGCTATTTTAAGTCTCAGATGGGGGCATTGGAATCTCCCTCCCTCATAGGGTGTTACCTCCCTCTCCCAAAGGAAATCCTTTGTTCTACCTTCCTGGGATTGATCAAATTAAGCAGCAGGAGGGCAGAAACCTGTCTGTGGGGTTGCAGCAGCTGGGCTGCCTGTGAAACCCTGTAAGACTGGTGGTAGCCATGCTGGGGGTCATCTAAGGAGCCTCCCCAGAGTGCATGGAATCATACTTCTAATACTTGCAATAGTATTGGGGTATGATTGCGACATGTTTGATACCAAACATGCCCAGGTTCGGAGTAACCATTATGTCGCTGACCTATGTCCAGTACATAAATAAAATGGCATACATATAAAATGCATTGGCAGGCCTGCTGACCTCTTTGCATGGACTCCCTATGGGTGGCAGAATAACTGCTGCAGCCCATGGGGATCTGCTGGAACCCCATTGCCCTTGGTACCTAGGTACCATATACTAGGGACTTAGATGGGGGGACCAGTATGCCAATTGTGGGGATAAAAAGTTACCAGCAACCAGATTTAGAGGACAGACCACAATCACTGGGGTCCTGATTAGCAGGATCCCAGTGAACACAGTCAAAAACACTGACAAACAGGCCAAAAGTGGGGGTAACCAAGCTAGAAAGAGCCTACTTTCCTACACCCGATCTGCCTGCCCACAGACGTCACCTAAGATTTGTGGTAGGCCACAATCAATTTCCCGCTCTCCCCTTTGGCCTTACCAGCGCCCCTCGGGGGTTCACGAAAGTGATGGCGGTGGTTGCAGCTCATCTGTGCAGGATGGGGGGGTTTCAGTCTTCTACCTCGACGACTGGCTGTTGAAGGCGGACTCCCACCAGAAAGTAATCTACCACCTTCAGACTTCGCCAAACCTCCTGCACACGCTGGGGTTCACTATAAATGTGCCGAAGTCACACCTGACTCCCTCTCAGATGCTCCATTTCATCGGATGTGTTCTGGACACAGTGCAGTTTCGAGCCTTTCCTCTAAAAGGCGAGTCCAGGATATTCAAGCTATGATTCCGATCTTTCAGCCTCGCGCTTGGGTTTTGGTGAGACTGACTCTGAGGCTGCTGTGCGTCATGACCTCCTGCATCCTGCTAGTGACACATGCCAGATGGCCTATGCAGGCTCTGCAATGGGATTTGAAGTTCTAGTGGATGCAGCATCAGGCAAATCTCTCGGACATGGTCCAGATCTTGGAGGGAACTGCGAAAGACCTGCAGGGGTGGCTTTTGAATCCGCATTGGGACAACGGCAGATCCCTCTCCCTTCCCCAACCAGATCTATCCATATTGAGGGACGCTTCATTTCTGGGATGGGACGGCCACATGGGAGGCTCCTAGTCTCCAGTGGAGTTAGGGCTCCATATCGATCTTCTGGAGCTCTGGACCATTAGGCTTGCGTTGAAAGCATTTCTTCCCTCTCTCAAACGGAAAGTAGTGCAAGTGTTCACAAACAACATTACCGGCATATGGTACTGCAAGAAACAGGGCGGAGTAGGGTCCTGGACCCTTTGTCAGGAGGTGCTACACCTCTGGACATGGCAGATCTGTTTGCCTCCTCAGAGAATGCTCCATGTCAGCTGTTTTGCGTGCTGGAGTTTCCAAAGCGACACTCACTCGGAGACACTTTACGTCTCGAGTGGAACTCTGGCCTCCTTTCCGCCTATACCACTTCTGTCCCGAGTTCTCAAGAAGATCAGGATCAACCGGTCCCAAGTCATCTTGGTGGCTCCGGACTGGGCAAGGAGAGTATGGTATCCAGAGCTATTGAGCATGGCCATCGATCCTCCACTCAAACTGCCCCTTCGGGAGGATCTTGCAGCAGCATGGGACTGTTCTCCACCCAAACCTGTCCAGTCTCCGCCTTCATGAGTGGACATTGAGTGGCAGAAGTTGACCTCTTTTGACCTTCCACCCGAAGTCTGTGATGTTATCTTGGCAGCCAGGTATCCCTCCACCAAAACGGTATACGCCTGTCGTTGACATAAATTTGTGGCATGGTGTTCCAACAAATCTGTTGAAATCTGTTGATTCCCTCTCTGCGCCTATTTCTGAGATTTTGTTCATTCTCTCTTTAGCCCAGTAGGGCTCTGCTTTGGGCACCCTTAAAGGTTATTTATCGGCTATTTCAGCCTTTCTTAGGTTGCCTGATTAGCCTTCACTCTAAGGGGGTTATTACAACTTTGGAGGAGGTGTTAATCTATCCCAAAAGTGACGGTAAAGTGACGGATATATCACCAGCCTTATTACAATTCTAATTATATCCTATGGAACTCGTAATACGGCTGGTGGTATATCCGTCACTTTATCGTCACTTTTGGGACGGATTAACACATCCTCCAAAGTTGTAATAACCCCCTAAGTCTCCTGTTAGTCAATTCCTTAAGGGTCACACCCATTTGTTTCCTCCCTCTCCGTTTATCATGCCTCAGTGGGACCTCAATCTGTCCTGTCCTTACTTACTTAATGTGTACTCCCTTTTTGGCCAATGCATAATTGTCCCTTACAGCTCCTTACTTTCAAAACTCTTTTTCCAGTTGCCATCACTTCTGATCGCAGAGTGAGTGAGCTTCAGGCTCTATCGTCTAAGCCCCCATTTTTGTCTGTGTACCCTGACAAAGTGGTGTTACGCACTACGGCTTCCTTTCTTCCCAAAGTAGTTACTCCTTTTTATGTAGGCCAGTCCATCACTTTGCCTACTTTTTACGCACCTCCACATCCTTCTCCTAAAGAGGAGAGACTCCACTGCCTGGATCCAAAAAGTGCGTTGGCATTCTATCTCAATCGTACTAAAGATTTCCGGGAAGACGATCAACTCTTTGTTGGATATTTAGGTGTGAAGAAAGGGAAGGCGGTGCAAAAACGTATCATCTCACAATGGGTACTTCTTTGCATCAAAATGTGCTACGCTTTGACCAAGAAGCAAACCCTGGAGGGCTTGCGCGCACATTCCACCAGAGCAACTGCTGCTTCCCACAGCGTTATCCTGCAGAGTTCCTGTCATGGATAACTGCCATGCAGCAACGTGGGCATCCCTGCACACGTTTACTAAACATTACTGCCCGGACAGTCAGGTCTGTAGGACGGCTACTTTGGTCGTTCGGTCCTGCAGGACTTTCTAGTATGATCTTGGTTCGCAGCCCACCTCAGAGGGTGGCATTGCTTGGGTATCTAGTCTAAGGTTAGAAATCTGCAACTAGAAGTCTCTGTCAGATGTTCACGTTACTTAACTTTGGTAAAAATATATCTGGTAGAGACACATTGTTGTTGCAGATTCCTTACCGACCCACCCATCATCCCCACTTGCAAACTGATTTGTAGGGACAGGCTTCCCCATTCAGGGCCTTAGCTCTGGCGCACCAATTTCAGTGTTCTTTGCGGTTCTCCGCTTTGGCGTGGAAAGTCGTGAAAAGAAACTGATGTCACTGCGCTGAGACGGCATCTATGTACTACTCCTGACGATCCACAGCAACTACAGCACCCGCGTAGTCAACCAACGCCAACTACTGACGTGCAAGGGTATTGCTTTAAAGAAAAAATCTCAGAATCCAGTCTGACACCTGGGGGGGAAATTCTACAGTAAGGAATCTGAAACTAGAATTTGTCTCTACCAGATATATTGTTACCGAAGGTAAGTAACTTGTATGACAAACTGTAGGAAGTTGGCTCTATATATACTATCTCAAATTGAGAGATAGTGTGCACGGAGTCCAAGGGTTCCCTTTAGAGGTTGATAGTGGCAAAATTAGATAATACTAATGCTCTATTTTGTGGTAGTGTGGTCGAGCAGTAGGCTTATCAGAGGGTAGTGTTAAGCATTTGTTGTACTCTGAGGCAATAAATGAGGAACAAAGACTTAACTCCAGGCCAATAGTTGTTATATAGAAAAATATATTTTCTTAATTTATTTTAGAACCACAAGATTCAAGATTTGAAGTAAATACATAGAATGCAAGGTACTCCACACAGGTAAGTAAGGAACTTTGAAATAAAGCAGTAGTACACACAGTATGGGTTAAAATGGCAATAAGCTATTTTAAAAGTGAACACAGTGCGACAACAGTTCCTGGGGGAAATAAGTATGGTTACGTTTCTGAGGTAAGTAAAGCACTTACAAGTTCAGTCTCCTGGGCATAGGGAGCCCACCGTTGGGGATTCAAGGCAACCCCAAAGTCACCACACCAGCAACACAGGGCCAGTCAGGTGCAGAGGTCAAAGGAGGGCCCAAAACACATAGGTGCCTACGGAGAACAGGGGCCCTCCTGTTCCGGTCTGTTGGCAGGTAAGTACCCACGTCCTAGGGGAGCAGACCAGGGTGGTTTTGTAGAGCACAGGGGGGACACAAACAGGCACACAAAACACACCCGCAGCGACACAGGTGCAGTGTGCAAAGTAGGCGTCGGGTTTGCTATAGAAAGCAATGGAGGGACCCAGGGTTCACTTAGGGGATGTAGGCAGGGCACAGGGGGGCTTCTCGCACCAGCCACTGACTTGGCTAGGAAGATGGCCGCCTGCTGGTCACTCCAGCACTGGAGGTTGGTTCCTCTGGGTCCTGGGGGCTGCGGGTCCAGGCGTCAGGTTACTTGTTACCAGGCAGTCACGGTCAAGGGGAGCCTCTGGATCGTCTCTGCAGGCGTTGCTGTGGCGGTGCAGGGGGTTTGTCTCAGGTTACTCACGAAGTCGCCGTCGCCTTGGAGTCCTCTCTGCAGTGTTGGTTTTCTGGAGCTCAAGCCGGGGACGTTGGGTGCAGTGTGTGAAGTTTCACGCTTCCGGCGGGAAGAGTGAGTTTTTTAAAAGTTGCTTCTTTGTGGCAAAGATGTTGCTGTTGGCGAACAGTGCCCCTGTTCTCTGGAGTTCCTTGGTTCTTCGGGTTCAGGGCAGTCCTCAGAGGTCCCTGGTCCCTGTCAGATGCATCACTGTGCAGGTTCTTTGAGTCTGGAGACAGGCCGGTAGGGCTGAGGCCAAGTCAGTTGTCGTCTCCATCGTCTCTGCATGGCTTTCAGGTCAGCAGTCCTCCTTGTTGTAGGTTGCTGGAATCTGATTTCCTGTGTTCAGTGTCTCCCCTAAATACTGAGTTTAGGGGTATGTTTAGGTC